>NW_026571299.1:40514143-40578143 GCF_026225935.1 Boleophthalmus pectinirostris | reverse complement strand
ATACAGCACAAAAGTTTGATATAATCTCGGGTTAAGGGGCAGGTGTGCTGCTGTACTGCACCAGTGCAGGTCTCCAAAAATGGACCCGTGCAAGACTTTGCACTGTATTCTGTATTATTCTGTAATGGAGCCCCCATTACAGAATAAATTAATCTGCAGTTCGTTACATAAAGAAGGAGGAAAATAACATAAGGATGACAGAAGCAATACATTTTAAGAAGGATGCAAAAAGAGTTAACTGTCTTGTCCGAGAAAAGTGTTTAAAGTGTGTGGTAAGGGGTTTTACAGCTTTAAAATATATATAATAATTGTAAAATATCAAATTGACTTCTTCGCGGATTTCCCTATTGGGGGTTATTTTTAGAACATAACCCTTGAGATAAACGAGGGACCACTGAGTTGTGTAAATGAGCTTGTGGGTGTGCGTTGGAACCACTCCGGTGTTCTGTCGTGTGCTGTAGGAGCAGAGCAGTGATGCCATGTGTTGTTCATGTTATGACCATAGTCTATTATCTTATTGTAGTTTTGCTGACATTTTTGGGGATGGGTGTGAGCGGTGTGTTACCTTATGTTGTTGGGGATGGTGTGGGCAGTGGATCAGATTGTGCTGCTGCATAAACTTAGTGCTTGGCTGTGCGTTGTGCTCTAACAGATATAGTTCAGCCAATAGTGACCAAAATGTCTGTTTCTATCATTGGTTGTTATGGTACTGTATATAATGCATATATCCATAATATATATTTATCATTTTGGCCTTGGCACCGCCCCAAAAAATTATACCACCAGCCGTCACTGCCTATGATGCAACTTAACACAGCCATTATGTGAACAGAACATTTTTGAGTGTCCAAAAAAGGACCATTTTGAATGGGTTAGTGGAACAAGTGAATGAAGCAAAAATATAAGTACAGGTTATTATTATTTTTTGTTTGTTTGTTTGTTTTTTTACAAAAAATAATATATGGTTAAAAGGTAAAAATGGTCAATCTTACATAATACATTTTAAAGCATATATATTATATGGTCCCATGTATGAAACATGGAACAAAAATTATTTCCCAAATTTCAAAGACCTGCAAATCATGTAAATAAATGGATGTATTTCATCATATCTTGTGTTATTCCATCTTTGAACTGTTGATGAAGGTATGTGATTTATTTTTTTTTTTTAATGTATTTAAAATGATAAAAATTTGCTTGGAAGGACTGACATATTTTATAGAAATAGTTTCCTTTCATTTTGAAGTAATATTAAAGTATTGGGAAGAAAAAAGCGACAAATGATGTAAAATCCTGCACCTCCTACTTGTTTGCACAATTTTCCCTCCGTTACTTTTTCCCTCCGTTACCATGACCTTTCTTAATAAAAAATCTCATGAGTCAAAAAGTAAGAGGTTTTTCAACCTAATCTTGTTACCATATGGTAGTAGAAAACTATATGAAGCAAATATTCAAACCAGTTTGTTAAGGATATGGATAGTGAAGTGAGAACCAAAGTTTATCACTGTTTGTATTTATTGCCCAAAAAGTGTGCTGCATATTTCATTCCCTCCGTTACCGACATGAGTTTTTACATTTTTTGAAAAGAATATCACAGGTTTAACTTGACCCTGTTGGAGTGTAACTTTTCCTACATTCTGATTTTACAATAGTAGTTTCTCTGAATAAGAGACATTTGAATGTCAAAAATCTGCCCCTGTTTCCCTCCGTTACCACTTGACCGGACCCATATAACAATGGTTAATATAACAAACATGTTCACCGTATAGACCAAATATGTACTAATAGTATTATTTTTAATTTAGTAGATTTTTGTTTTTTTGTTTTGACTATCAAGTATTAGATCAGTTTGCATTCTAAACAAGTCTACAGTTAAAATAAAAAATCTAAAATATATTCAAACTACATCATTATTTGTTTTGCATATTCCATCATGTATTTTTGTTGTTGTTTAGTAGGCTGAACTAGAGTGCAATTTTAGCATGCATCTGTTTGTTTCTGTTGGGAACATAATGGTCATGTACTCAAATATTAAAGAAAATGTGCCCAAAATGCTTTCACGTTGCAAAAATGCGGCACAGTCAGCAGCCTGGTTTGTGTTGTTTAGTGAGTGCACGCCTCAGTGGCGGTGTACTCCTTTTCATGAATTTCACATCGCCGCTATATCAGACCTTTCAATAAATTAGATGATGTAGTTTCATGGTTAAGAGCATTTTGCTGCTGGCACAAAATAAGCAAGAAAATGTAAATTGATAAGATATTTTTGAAACTTAAAATGAGGACAAGAAAAGGTGTTTATACCTTATTTTAGTTTTAGTTTCTTGGCTGGAACTCTCGACTCTTGTGCTTGAGATCCAAAACATATGCCAAAGAATGTCACTAAGACCTCATTTTTGTCACTCTTTGGAAACTCAATGGCTTCGCCGCAAAGAAAGTTTTTTGAGGTCGCTGAAAGAAGAAGACAAGGGGAAAAGCAGCGAAGCCAAACTAAGGTGATTCTTGAAGATTCATTCCAGCGATGGCACGACTGAAGCAGACGCAGAGTCTAAAGACTGACGCATTGGTCGCCAAATTACTCCTGGACAGGTCACTTCTGCTTATTATGAAAACTTACTTTATTTCCAAGAGCTAGTCAAACGTTTTTCAGGACACGAAAGCAATATCCTATGTCTGAAAACGTAATTTTCAAGGCAAAGAAAGAGTCCGCTTGCTGCTGTGTGTTGTAGCTAGTTCATTCGCACGGAATCTCCGCGCAACCTTCTCTGCACCCTTTCCTGCTCCTGTCCCCACTGCCCGATCCGCTCTTCCCCCCTGCTCCTCACTTCTCGTCCGCGAACGAAATGTCCGCACACCCCCTCCCCCCGCTCCTCACTTCTCCGCCTTGCCTAACCAACACTGTAGTTAGTTGTTTACAAGTCATGTGCAGCGCACCGGCTGTAAACAAACCTGTTTCTGGTGTAAAGAGGAGGCGGGGGAAGGCGTTTCTACGTAGGGAGCTGTAGGGGAGGGGGGGTGGTTTCACGCATGCGCAACATTTGAAAAAGGACAAACAGTCGCTGGATTTCTCGTTCCTTGGAAAATCCTCTATACAACCTTTAAGTGCCAGCTGTCATGGAAACCGTTACTCTACTCTAAAACCCGTGGACAGAAGACAGTGAAGGTGGACTGTACCTGCACTTTGCCCAGAGTGTCCCGGATGTGCTGAGGTTCAGGGGGTCCAGGGGGATGGCCAGCACCCCCTCGGCCTGGTCCAACCAGCCCTGCATGGAGCTCATGTCCTGCTGGAGCTCTGCAGCTGCTGTCTTGGCCTCCGCTGACCTGAAGGGGGCGATGAAAACAAACAAATGCAAAAGAATTATAAGAAACTTTCCAAGAATTACTTAAAGGTGCACTGCACAACTTTTCAGGTGGAGGGTCTGCTATCTATTTGTCTTCATGGAGATGTTATTGCTCAGTCAATCTAGCAACTGTTCAATACAGGTGTTTCTATTGCTCAAAAATACAATAATTCTGACTCTCCACAGATCTGAATTGTAATGTAGCTTGATGCTGTAACATGCTTGTCTCATGATAGTTTTGTTTAGTGTATAATGTGTGAATAATGTGTGATTCTAGTTAAAACAGTAACATTTCCATGAAGACAAGCAGGTGATGGACCCTCCACTAGAAATGTTACACAGTGCACCTTTTACTAATCTGCTACTTGCACACTTGAAATGATGTACAGTAGAGAGGGAGTCTAGTTTGCTAAGAGACATTTTTGTAGGTAATTCAGTTCAACTTACCTTGCGTGTACATGACTTGCTCTTACGCTGCTCGATCAAAATAAGTACATAAAAATAAATAGGAATTAGTGTTTTTGTTTTGTTCAATTTTGAATGGAAGGATGATATGGAGAGATGGGCAGCTGACAAGCCAAGTGAAGCAAAAGCAATGTTGCTCATTGAGTTGAAGAATACATGATAAACATTTGAAATTTGGAAAATACTATACATATACATGACATATACTACAACTGCTATGACTACTACATTGATTTTCCCTTTGAAACTTCTAATAGAGATGCACCAGTACAGATAATGGAGTCTGGCTCCGTCTGCCATCCAGACATGTTTACAAAATCAAATATTGATTCAAGGTTTATCAATAAATGGTCTCATTTGCATTCCCCCCGCCATTATGTTAAAACTGCAGGTTATGTCATGGCTTTTCCCTGGTTTCCACAATATGTTACATTAAATATGCTCTCTTGTACTATTTAGTTCAACATTATGCAGTGGTAATATACTCTATGACATATATTTAAGGCTTTACTTTACATTTATCAAATTATAGTGGTTTTATTACTCCAAAATGACTTTTAAAAAAACAACATTCTGACTAAGTGGGGGAGCCTCTCCACACATCTGACCTGTAACTTGGTCTGGTTTGATCTTCATGAAGATAGATACATACTGCTACAGTGTTGGAGTAACAGATTACATGTACCGGCGTTACGTAATCAGAGTCACCAATTATGAGTAAACTGTATTCAGTTACAGTTAGTGATAACTGAAAAATTGTAGGAACAATAAAAGGACAGTGAAAACCTATTAAAACAGTTACTTTGTGAAATAAATGGATTACACAGCGGTTATTTTCCTGTTTTTTTGGGCTAACAGTTTTAAACAGGGTAAAACAGTACTAACCAGGACTAAACCAGAAAATAGGACTAAACCAGGATATTTAACTAAAAACCAGGTCTAAAACAAGGATTCATAATCAGGTTAAACCAGATAACCAGATAAAACCAGGACTAAACCAGGACTCAAAACAGGTCTAAACCAGGACTAAACAGGACTAATAATAGGTCTACAGGACTAAACAGGACTAAACCAGGTGTTTCTAAACAAAGTTTCTAAACCAGGACTAAACTAACCATGACTAAAGTTAAACAGGGATAAACAGGACTACAAACTAAACCAGGATTAAAGGTCTAACCAGGACCCAGGAGGTAAACTAACTAAACCAAAACCAGGACTAAAACCAGGACTAAAAATAGGTCTAATCTAGGACTAAACCAGGTCTAAACCAGGTGTAAACAAACTAGGACTAAACCAGGTCTAAAACCAGGACTAAAACCACGTCTAAACCAGGACTTAAACCAGGTCTAAACCAGGTCTAAACCAGGACTAAAACCTGGTGTAAACTAGGACTAAACCAGGTCTAAAACCAGGACTAAAACCACGTCTAAAACCAGGACTAAAATAAGGTCTAAACCAGGTCTAAACCAGGTCTAAACTAGGACTAAAACCAGGACTAAACCAAGTCTAAACCAGGTCTAAAACCAGGACTAAAAATAGGTCTAAACTAGGACTAAACCAGGACTAAACCAGGTCTAAACAAAATGACACTAACAGTAGGTGGACAGACTTTAAAGCAGCACTGATCTCATATAAATCATTTCTCTATCAATAATATTTTTTATATGTTTAGGTAAAGACTGGACTTTTTATTTTCTTTAAACAGATTTATCTCATGTTAAAATATCCTCATTTTTGCTTCTCTACAACAAACAAAAGTCTGTTCATGGAGACTTGGGCTCAACAAACTATTTGAAGAGAACCAACGAGAATTTTCAGGATGTGGTTGGTACATTCATGTAGTTTTAAAAAGCATGACAATATCAAGTAATCCAAAGTATTCAGATTACGTTACTCACTTTAAGTAATTTAATGGATTATGTTACAAACTACATTCTGGGGTATGTAATCTGTAATCTGTAGGGGAATACATTTGAAAAGTAACCTTCCCAACACTGTGCTGCCATGCCATACTGTGAAACATTCCAAACAAAGCAATAACAATAATACATCCATGGAGAAAAAGCATTTTTCAAGGATCCGTCACTAGAAAGGAACACACAATGCACTTTTAACTCTACTTCTGGGCACTAAACAATAACCTTGTTGACCTTGCACATGCCTCTCCTTGAATGCCATAGTGACATAAAAGAGGTCTATCTGTGCACTAGGATCTTTCCAGTGGAGCTGAAGGTGCCCGGCTGTCAGAGGGAGGCTGCAGATTTACTGGAGAGGAGAGTAGTGGACAGGGCTCGGGTCCATGCAGATAAAGCCTTCCAGAGCAGATTCCTAATCAGAGCGGCTGCCAGAGCCCCACACACGCCATCTGGGACCGGGATGAAATGATTTTCGTAATGATGACCTCTGCGTGGGGACAGACAGGATAACAAGGACTGGAACGGCAGGACACAAAGTCAGAAGACAGAAGCTATGACTGCTGTGAAATGTGTAGCTCAAATTTTTTGTGAAGCATTCCAAGTTATGACAATAAATATGAAGTTTAATCATAGGCATTTGTTCTGCTTTTGGGTAATTATTCTTGGGACATGTGTTTTATGCTGAATCTCATTTCTGATGTTAGTTCAGTTGATTGGAGAGTAAATGAAGACTTGGAAAAGAAAATGTCCATCAAGGGATTTTATTATAATTCAGCTTTATAGTGTGTAATGGTTAAATTCACTCACTGATTCTGTGGAAATCCAATCAATGTTTTTCAGTACTCTTAAGCAGCCATATTTGTTTTTGATGCAGGATCACGCATGTCCCTGATTGGCTAATCCACCTGTCAATCACATCCATCTGAACTCAGGGAGATTTACCAGTGACCATATTCACACCTTCATAAAGAATGTGAGAAGAATCCCTCAGTCGTCCAGGTAGAATCCATGGCAAGGAGAAAATTCAGTTTGTCGACTGGACAAAAGTTAGTTTGGTTGAAGACTTTTCGCAGCTCATCCAAGCTGCTTCTTCAGTTCTGGTCAGACGCTGGTGGACACTTCTTTATATCTGTCTGTAGGGAGGAGCTAACTACACTGAAACTAACACCCACTTGTTTACAGTTTCAGTTAGTTAGTTAGGCCTATTGACCTGTACAGGATGTGGAGACTAATTAACATAACAATTCATGGCCATAATGAGGCTTCCACACCTCTGGACATGACCTGGCTACACCTGTTGTTCTCTTGTTTGTTTTGAATTAGGTTTGACTGCTGTGAAATGTGTAGGTTTCATAAAGAATGAAGAAATGTGCATGCAACACAAGAGTAGTTGCCTACAAAATTGTTCATTAAACCAAAAGAAAGTTAGAAAATCAAACAATTGAACAGTCATTAGTCAGTAACAGACAAGCAGATTGACCCTATTTCACGGGTAACTAAAAACCCACTGAGAAAAACAGAAATACAATGAAGGAGAGACCCACTCCCATGTGCAGACAGAAGTTCAAGTCTACCCCAGGGCATCTGAGGCTACAGTGCTAGTTTACCACTTCTGAGTATGGGGTGAATGAATAATACAATGTAAAGCGCTTTGGGTGTCTTGAAAGACTCTACATAAATCCATTGCATTATTATGAAGTCTGCAGAGCCAATGTCCACTCAAGGCAAGGGGTAGAGCGTGACTCCTTCAGGAAAGGAGGGGGGGGGATGAGGAAAGGGAAGGATTGTTACAAACCAAATCTAGCACTAGTTTAGGTAATCTTGCACATTTCCAACCGATTCAAATCTTCAATATGAATCCCCAAATCAATATTAATCTTTCAGAGGTGACCATAGCAACGAACAAAAGCATAGCATCAGGCCCACTCACTGCCCTTTATGTTTGAACATGTAAGCTTGCATGTTGAATGTAGTTGTGAACCAGCAGAACAGGTGTGAATGGCCTACATTTGTGTATTGACAGTAAGGGGGGTTTAATTGGCAGCCCAGGTGACAATGTACACCGTGATGTACTGCGAGCTGGATCCCCCTGGAACAGACAAGACAGCTGCTATTCTGAGCCCACACAATGCACGTCATGACTGACCACTGAGCCGTCCAGATCAGCCCTCAGAGGTGTGGTGTCAACATGGTAAAAAACAGATGTGACATTGATAACTGTAATTAAGTATATGACTTGTACTGGTTATTTATGGGTTGAAATATAAATCCAATTAGGGATGGGCATTCGATGAAATTTTCTTAATCGATCGTTGCAAGAATTAACGATCGATTATCCATTAATCATTAACGTTTTTATATTAAAATGATCATCATTATTATTACTATCTACACTAATCTGCATAAATAAATTCAACTTTATGACATATAAACCGTAACGACTCTAGAGCCACATCAGCCCGTTTCACATTATAATGTGTTTAATTCAGTTTGTTCAACTCTCACAGAAACAAAACTTAAAAACCACATCTCTAATTTGCATAAACTCAGCGAAGATAAAACTACAGCTCTTGTTTCGCTGATGCAGTTCAACTTCTGTTGGATTAAAAGACATGACTCAGGTGAATACAGGTTAGTGTGAACATATTTGCGTTTGTCAAAACCAGGACACTGTACGGGGGGAGGGAGGTGGGGACTCGTCATCGACATTGAGCGACTCTCACCTGGCAAAACTTTTTCCCTCTGGACACCGAAACATATGTGCTGCTTTATACACTGTGCATATGGACTCCCATTTGTCCCGAACGCAACGGAAAGTGTGGAATTTCTTGTACAAATCATCGTTAAATACACATTTGCGCTTCTGTACGCTGCAGACTGACCCACTGTTTGTGTCTTGCTCCGTCTGAGTGCAGAGACACATGTACGGACCCTGTTTGGTCACACTACACACAGCAACCTACATTCTGTTTGTCGATTAAAATGAACGTAATCAATGAAATTCTTAATGATCAGTTATGGATTAATCGACTAATCATGCCCATCCCTAAATCCAACCAAGCAAAGAATACACACTTCTCCAATACTTGACATCTTACATCTCCACTGAGTTTAGATTGGTGTGATTGACAGGTGGATTAATCAATCAGGGACACAACTGCTCTGTTAATATAAAAAAAAAAAACTTGTCTGCTTGGAATTAAAAAGATAGAACTGAAAAACATTGTAGATTTTTGCAGAATCATTGAGCAAAGCACTAAACTCTATTCTAAGGTAAGAGAAATGTGATTTTGTTCTAAATGATAGACCAATGAGCTCCTCCATTTCCCATGTGTCACTGCAACAAACAAACATCTTCATCTGCCTGAGATGCAGAGGAGAGAGTAGTGACTAGACTGACTAGAAAGACCCAGTCCAGATCCGATGTAACCATTTTGAGGCATAAGAAAGATAGATTTGTTCCTCTAAAATAACACTCTACAGCTTTGTTTAGTGTCAATTGATTTTCCATTCAGTGTAAATATATAAACATGAGTTTGACTAAGATTGGGTTGCTTTTAAAAATTGTATTTCAGGAAGCATTAAATTCTTGTGTACACGGAACAGAGACATTTAGTTTCACCACAAACCAATGCCATAATAAAAAACTAGCACCTTGAAATTTATACACAAACAAAAAGTAATGTGTAGTAATAACACCAAATGGACTATTTATTTCTTGCATTTACTGTATTTTATTAATCCAGAAGCAGAAATGTGAGCTATTGTTATAACTGAACAATAAGTTAAATTAAAGCCGCGCGCGGCGATGGTGGCAGCTCCATCTCTCGTTCGTCATCTTCTGGAGACAGGGTTCTTCTCGTCAGCTTCATCAGATCACTTCTGATCAGCTCCATCTCTCGTTCGTCGTCTTCTGGAGACAGGGTTCTTCTCGTCAGCTTCATCAGATTGTAGGACCACGGGGCTCAGCTGGCCCCTCCAAACCAGTCACCATGGGAACAGACACAAAAAACAGAAACAGTGTTAAGGCGTGTGCACGTTCAAAATAAGATACTATGGAATTTTTATTTCTTACCTGAGACCAACCAAAGTCAGTATTTCTGAACAGTATTCACATAGACAGTTTACAAAGGCTTAAAATTAATTAAGAACATATTTCATTTTTTTTGTATTTTCCATTATTTCATGTTTTTGTTTTTGTTTTTACCCTTGCATAAGACTATTTAAAAAAAAAAAAAAAGAGTATTACCTATTAGTTATTAGCACAAGATTTGCAGCCATACTGCCTTCAAGCTCCATGTACAGTCTGATATTGTGTCTGGGTTACTACCTGCTAAGCTTTGTGGTAGTGCATCCGGCTTTTCACTATTGCATTGGCAATATAATGAAATATGATGGCGATTACTTCTTCGACTTCTTTTTTTTTTTTTTTTTTTTGTATCACAGAGTTAGTCCTTAGTAGTTGTACTACCAAGTACTATGGGACACACTCTAAAAGCACAAGTTTAAAGTAAATGCAAGGACTACTATACAGGAATGTCTGTCAAACTGTAATACTTTGATTAAATGTAGTGTGTCAATTAGAACCCACTTTTTCAGTACAATCTAACCTGGGGCCCAATCACATATTTCATGTATTGTAATTAACATAGTTAAAAATCACTCAATTAAAATATAAACAAATCTTTACATGTTATTATCAAACTTTCTTAAGTTTTTATGAAATCCTATATAATAATCCTTGCTTTTTTCTTACTTTAACTATAACACTCACAGCTTCACTTCTAACCATCCTATGCCCAAAATAATGTCTAAGGTGTACTATGCAGGAATTTCTGTCAAAACTGTAATTCTCAAATGAAATGTATCATGAATTAGAGTTTTGTCAGTGAAAATTATTATTATTATTATTATTATTTATTTGTTTGTTGAAATCCTACATAGTATTCCTTTATTTATTTATTTTTTTTGTATTTTTTGTTTCACACAAACACAAAGCTACTACTACTACAATACTATAAAACACACTCTCACCTCTGACCCTCCTATGCCCAGAAAGTCTAAGGTGTACTATGCAGGAATATCTGTAAAACTGCAGTACTCAGATTCAAATTCAGAATAGAAATTACAGTTAACTCAAAAAGAAAACGTTATGTTTTACCATCATCTTTGTTGTTTTATGAAATCCTACATAGTATTCCTTAACTTCAATCTATTCTTTCTATTCTTTTTTAAATCAATCAATAAAGAAATCAATAAAGAAATCAGTGGGGTGATGGGCAGGGTTGAAGGTGGTAAAGTCGCCGCATTAAGCCAAGCTCTGAGTCTCAGAGGCTGAGTTCAGTCCGAGTCCGAGTCCGAGTCTTGGTGCAGGTGGAGCTGCTGGTGGAAATGGCACCTGAAGCCTCCAGACGTCCCAGAGGAGGTGGAGGGAGCTGGGTCAGATGTAGGGGGGTGTGGGTTGGAGGAGGAGAGGCACGGCCGCTTGGAGCTGGGGTCTCCCATGTCTTCATCTTCATCCCTGAGGCGCTTGCCTCCGCTGAGGGGAATGAAGTCCAGAGCAGGACCCATAGGGAGAGGGCGGGGAGCAGAAGAGCGAGCGGTGGAGAGGAGTTCTCTGATGGCCAGGGAAGGTCTCTCTGCTCGCTGCTGAGGAGAGGGGGTCGGAGCGTGACCCCCGGGCTCCGCAGCTTGAACAGTAGAGCCTACCCACCTGCCATCATGCAACACCTGTACTTCAACCCTGTTGTGCTGACAACCATCCAGCTGAATCAAGTACGGCGCAGGACCCTCTTCTTCCTCTTCCTCCTCTTCTTCATCTTCGGTCTCTTCTACCCTCTCTTCTTCCTCTTCCTCATCTTCTTCCTCTTCGTCCTCTTCCTCCTCAGAGAGAGTCCCGTAGCCAGAGTCAAATGACGTAAAACTCGACTCCCCACTCTCTTCATCAGATGACCCAAACTCGCTGTTGTCACTCTCTTCATCAGGTGGCCCAACCTGAGGTATAGGACGACCTACCCCATACTCACCTTGGTCGTCCTCGTCCGAAGTGTAGTCTGGAAGCTCCACCACCTGAAGATCCAGAAGGACTGGAGGAGCCGCAGCCTCTGCAACAGGTTTGACAATGTTAAACACCCTTTAAATTGTAATGTGAGCAAGTCAGACTAGTACCAAAGGCTGTAATGACTACTACTACTATTACTACTACTATTACTACTACTACTACTACTACTCCCAGGTATTTAAGTGTCATATTGAGGAGGCCTACAGTGTTTATCTGGAGGAGCCAGAGTTTTTGCAAGGCTGATTTGTTATTTTGATGTTTGTGTCTTAATTAACTGTAGGTCTATGACTTTGCTTCTGATCAGTTCAGTTGGCCTTTTTTACTGGTACAATCTCTTATTTTACTGGTGCTTAAGTAATAATTTGTGGTGTGTTCCAAATTCAGACCAGCTGAATACATTTGTTTGAGTATGGCGTTGTCATTACAGTGCTGCAATGCATGGTAAGGAAATAAAAACATGCAATCAAAATCGAAATGAATGATACTATAAAGATATACAACAGACAAAAACTAACACAACACTGTCAGCAGAGTAAAGCTATAAGGCTACAAAACTGCACAATAAGTGGCTCTGACTGTAGTTATGAACAGTGCAGCAGATGGACTAGAATAAACAGCAGGTAAAGTGTCTTGACTATACTATATTCTTTGTACAATAAGTAGCTATAACTGTGTATTATCTACAGTGCTGTATACGGACAAATTAAATCAAAAGACTTGTGAATTGTACCAGCAAAGTTTCACGTTAAGTTAGAGTATTGCGCGTGTTTAGGCCTACAGGTGGATGACACATAAAGACCTACAGGGCGAAGAACATTTTTATTGTGAATTTTTACTTATACTTGAGTAGACAACTGTGCATTTTAGAATTCATATTTATAAATGTAGTTATGGATTATTAGTAGGACAGTTTAATTAAGCATGTTTTTATAGTTTATAGGCTATATGGTGAGTCTTATATAGGTTTTCTTGCACTGATTTCTGTCTGTCCTTTCCTCCTTTGCTCTGCTTCACTGTGCACCTGACAGTCTGGTAAACCCATCTAAACCAAACCTCAAAACGAAAGGCTCAAATTAAAGCCAAACACCGGCATTCTATGGAGATCAAATGTGCATTTTTTAAACATTTAGAATGGCTGGGTTACTATGGAGATCAAATGTGCATTTTTTAAGTATTCCAATTTAGAATGGAGGCTGGGCGCCATGTTTTTTTTTTTTTTCAAAATGCCACAAAACCCTGATGAATATTGACACTCAGAAAATAAAACACAAATAATTTCCTATAAATGTGACAATAACTTTTCACTATGCACTCGTGCTGATATTTTTAGAGCAGTTTCACCAACTATTAATCATGATCCAAAATGAAATCGTCGAGTGAAAGTCACAAACTATCAAATGTTTTTTTATTTTTTTATTTTCATAAATCTGGTTATAGGAACCAAACCTTACACCCACAGAAACATTCACAGGTGGACAAAACTGTTCTTGTCGTTAAATATTTGGACTATGCTGTTAATATTTGTTATAATTTATCATGGTTGAATGTTATTGGATTAATTTTACCTTCGGGGACGTGATCCTGGCGGTCAGGGTCCGGAGCGGGGCGCACCAGGTCCATGGCGAAGGCCAGTCACGGTTTGGTGTGTTTTCAATCCTCCAGAAAGTGTTGACAGGCAGATATACCAAGTTGTGATGATGTTTTACAACCGGTGAAGAAGTCAAAAGTTTCGTACAAGTGTCCGCAGTGCGTCCAAGAAGCGTTCTCATGTGAGAAAGGGGAGTGCAACTGAGCGCGCAGTCCGCTTATATAGTGCGCACGACGTTCTATCGCTATGGCACCGACGCATCGACCGACGCCAGACCAGGCCATTGTACAGCTCCTGGGTTTAAAGCTCATTTTGAAATTACAAAATAACCATATTATATCATTGTACCTCATGCGGACTAAAGCTGCATTGCTTTTATTATTATTTTATTTTAGAGGTGTTTTTTTTTTTTTTTTTTTATTACATGACGTGACCGCGAGGCTGCGTGACCGTGACCACGTGACCACTCTGAAGAAGCCCGCTACTGAGCAGTCGAAACTGTCAGGTATGAAAACAAACTCTTAAAATGAAATAAAATAACCTAATAACAGAAGAACTAAACCAGGTCTAAACCAGAACTAAGCCAGGTCTAAACCAGAACTAAGCCAGGTCTAAACTAGGTCTAAACCACCAGGTCTATACCAGAACTAAGCCAGGTCTAAACCAGGACTAAAGCAAGTCTAAACCAGAACTAAGGCCAGGTCTAAACCAGAACTAAGCCAGGTCTAAGCCAGGTCTATACCAGGACTAAACCAGGTCTAAACCAGAACTAAACCAGGTCTAAACTAAGACTAAACGGGTTTAGTGGTTTACTCCTTTTTATAACGAAATACAATTCATATTAAAGTCGCGCGCGGCGATGGTGGCCCTCACCCCGGCGCGCACCGCCCCCCCACGCGACCTCCGGGGACTCTCGACCGCCCCGGCACGCCACCCTGTCTTCCCGACAGCTCCCAAGGCCGACAGCTCGTCCACCAGAAAAATTACACAGTGTACCTTTAAATGTTTCAGAGGAGTCATTGCGCCCCTACTGGCCAAACGTGGAAAATGCAGCATGTTCGTAATAGACTTTTTTGCTTGTAATCATGCGGAGAATTTTATTCCCGAATTTGGTACAAATCCAATAATGTAGATGTTTCATGTCTATGCTAGGGGGCGCTATAGAGTTCACTTTTATTAAATTTCATATTTCATTACATTCAGGCCTGGATCACACAGTTGTGATTTCGAATTTGAGTTCTCTAGGACAATGCTTGTGGCCATGACAGGTCACCGAAGAAACAGGAAATGAAGGCGTTTTTGGCCAACGTGCTACGGGCGAACCGTAAGGAGTATCCCAAAAAAAATTGGCAACTTCTGTGAGCTCATGTCTGTAGATGTGACATGTCAAATCTGAGCTCATTTGGACCAAACCCCGGGGACTTGAATCTTTTTGTAGACCCCCAAGTCAAAACGGCGCCGAATGTTTGATCAAATATGGTCGACTTCCTGTTTGTCATAGGGTCATGCTCCAATTCATCTTTTGTCTTGTGTCATTGTTCTCTATCACTGTCCCGAATTTCGTTTCCCTGCGACAAACTTTGCTTGTCCCTACTCCCATAGGGGTCTAATTCTCGGTGGCCTTGAATCTTTTTGTAGACCCCCAAGTCAAAACAGCGCTGAATGTTTGATCCAATATGGCCGACTTCCTGTTTGTCATAGGGTCATGCTCCAATTCATCTGTTGGCTTGTCTCATTGTTCTTTATCACTGTCCCGAATTTCGTTTCCCTGCGACAAACTTTGCCTGTCCCTAGTCCCATAGGGGTCGAATTCTAGGTGGCGCTGTTGAGTCGGGTCACTCGGGTCATTGTTGCGATGCCCATTTTATCGAATTTTTCGCCGGGCCGATCGATCTGGACCCCGGTTTGGGGACTTTTCGTCCATGTTCAGGGGGTCAAAAATGCGATCATTTGGTCGGAAAAGGGAATAAAAAAAAAGAAATTAAAAAAAAAGAAACCGACGAAGAACAATACCCCTCGCCCCTAACTTTGTTAGGGGCGAGGGCCAATAATAGATCAAAGTTCAGAAATGGTCAACACGTACAAATGACTGGCTGGTAAAGCATGCCAATGACCCCTTAAACACAATGTATATTTTATCAAAGCTCTTCTGTAAAGCAAAACTAATACCTTTTCTATCTGGACAAACAGATGAAAGGATTTCATTGACTGCTCTGAAAGTTCTTTTCTGATAATAAAGTAACCCTATATGCTCTCCCAAAGAATCCACTGCATATCAATGTAGTGCTGCAATCTCGTCTGGCAGCTGTGATCTGGGCCAATGCAGTCACCGCTGCTGCTGCTCATATGGCTGTGTGACCGCCCCGGAGCGCACCTCGCTAATTCTCCCATTTGTTTTTTCCTGGCAGCGCTACACTCACAACTCTGCATTGTGGAGTTGAATGAGCAGGATGCCGATCGATACGCCGGTGGCTCTGTGAACAGGATTTAGCTCCAATTAGATTGCATTTCCAGGTGTCATGCTTGAGATTATTTGAGTCTTGACGAGTTTAGAGACAGAAGAATCTCTTAAGGGGTTTTGTCAAATGAAAAACCAGGACTATGTAACCCAGACATTGCTGCCACGAGGTTGTATGTAGTTTCATCAACCTGACTAAAATACTGAGTGAAATACTGATATATAGGTTACAAATGATGTAAAGAAAATATAGCGTGAAGGGAGAGGCACATGTGGCAGGAGGGTTAGGCATTTCAGTCAGTCAGTTTAGTGCCTTTTAGAGAAGGGAAGCCTGAGGTCAAACAGAGGTACGAAGAAGACTGGAACTAGACACACAGACAGACAGAGAGACAGACAGACTAACCATAACGGACCTTTGTAATGTCCTAGACTAATGGTGCAATGGACTCCTATTACAGGCCTTTCTGACAGCTGCTCCCCACACTGCCTTCACCTGGACAGCATGGGAGGGTCAGGACAGCCACAATTAAAGGCATAAAGGAATTTAGCTCTATAACATACACTGTCAGGGCTTATATCATTTGGGAAATGCATGAGAACAACTGCAACATCAACGGGTCTTGCTGTTCTTTGCTCTGCCTCTCCTTTTTGACGTGCTAATTCTAATGCTAATTCTTTGTTGACTTGTGCTCAAAGCAATATGTTGCAAGACATACAGTAATACATTTATGCTGCAACACCCAAAGTGGTCCCATCCAGCAAAATTATGTGCATAAAATATGGATGACAATGGTGCATCTAGTTTTAACACTGGTTCACACAGCAATGTGTGTACATTAATTACTTCATAAAATGAATTTGAATTTGAATTAGGTTGTTGTTCATTGTGGTTTTCACTACAAACATGCTGAAAAATACCATTCCTCATTATGTGAGCATAAAACAACACTGTCAGAGATAAGGCTTATGAGTGATGAGATGCGTTATTGTGAATGTGACAAATTCTTAATTAAAATTCTGCATTTTTCTTGGCAAATCTGAATAATATTTGCTTGTTAAAAAAATAGAGTCAGTCACAAAGTGCCTCACTGCACGTTACTGACTTTATTGTAGTTTTTGGGGTGACAGTGGCTCAGTAGTCACAGCAGTGGTCCACAAACCTGAAGCTCGGGTTGCTCCAGCTTGCAGCGAGTGTCATTGTTGTGTCCTTAGGCAACACCACAATGAAAGTGGTATATTTGTAAATGATTGATATTGGTCGTAGGGGCCAGTGGCAGAGTGGCAGCTTCACTTATGTATTACTTCTGGCAGCTGTAGCTACAATAGTATCTTATCACCAATGAGTGTGGAATGAATGACTAATGTTTTGAGGGGCTTCGACAAGCCTGTAAAGAGCATTATTATTAAAATGTGTTTGTTTTCAATAACTGTGACCCACAAATGTTAATAACTAATAGATTTACAAACTCACTCCTTGTAATGTAGCCAGTCCATTACTT
The DNA here is from genome assembly GCF_026225935.1 of Boleophthalmus pectinirostris. Lineage (NCBI taxonomy): Eukaryota > Metazoa > Chordata > Actinopteri > Gobiiformes > Gobiidae > Boleophthalmus > Boleophthalmus pectinirostris. The sequence continues at coordinate 40,560,818 of NW_026571299.1, read as the reverse complement.
GGGCCTAGGGCTAGTTAAAAGGTAAAATGAGGAACTGAAACAAAGTTTAAGAAATGTTTATTGAAAATGTATGTGCAGATTGAAGTTACCTGAAAAAGAAAAGGAAATAGGTAAAAGTGAAGTGCATTTAAATTGTAAAAGTAATTCTAAAGTGACTGTACTTGCCCTCTGGTGTGGTCTGCCTCAGGTGCTCCGGCCAAAAGAGTCCCCGGGGAGCCAGAGCACCTTAAGAAGGTTCCGGGGCAGCCAACCATGTTATTTGGAGGAGGGGAGCACAATTTTGTTAACTGGTTCTATTTAGTATTTTAAAACATTTGAACACTGCTAATTTAAATAAAGATATATATATTTTTGTAATGTATGTGATTGGATGTTGTTTGGGCACTGTTGGATAGTTGGTTTTTAGAGATTAAATGTACAAATTATTGGTGCTTACCTGATCGTTAAAGTGGGCTCACCCAATTAGTACAGGGTCTTTAAAAGAAGCCAGCCTCACCTTGTTTAGAGAGAGGTGCTGTGTGAGCGCAGGTAACTGCTATGCCTGTTTTTAACCTTTTTGGAATTTTTGTAAATAGTTTTTGTTTTGCCTTTAATAAATGCACTGGGATCTGCACTGTAAACTGGCTCGACTTGACTCTGTTCCTCCTAAAACCGCTAAGGTTGCCACCGGGCTATTACACTCCTGTTCTAAAATGTACTGTGCACACAATTATTAGGCAAGTGGGTATTTTGGCAATATGATGATTTTTATGCATATTCTCCAACTCAAAGCTGCACAAACTTCCTATTGGATTAAAGCACATCAGGTGATGAGTATTTGTCTAACAAGTTAAGATGTGATCTAAGGAAATCAACACCCTATATCAAGGTGTGCAGAATTATTAAGCAGCTTCAAAATTGGCCGAAAAAGACATTCAACTGAAGTATACAGCACTCAAGAAATTGCCACAATATTGGGGTGTGATTACAGAACTATCAAACATTTTATAGTCCACAGTGTTGCAAGAGACGTGTTATGAAAAAAGATGCAAATTAACTACAAGAGATTTGAGAAGAATCAAACATGAAGCTACAAGGAACCCATTAGCCTCCAGCACTGTCATCCTCCAGAACTGCAACCTACCTGGAGTGCCCAGAAGTACAAGGTGCTCAGTGCTCAGTGCTCAGAGACATGGCCAAAGTAAGGAAGGCTGAAACACGGCCACCACTGAACAAGAATCATAAACTGAAAAGTCATGACTGGGCCAAGAAATATCTGAAGACAGATTTTTCAAAGGTTTGGACTGATGAGATGAGAGTGACTCTTGATGGACCAGATGGATGGGCCCATGGCTGGATCAGTAATGGACACAGAGCTCTTCGACTGTGGAGGTGGGGTACTGGTATGGGCTGGTAATATTAAAGAAGAGCTTGTTGCACCTTTTTGGGTTGAAGATGGACTCAGAATGAACTCCAAACTCTACTGTCACTTTCTTCAAGCAGTGGTATAGAAAAAGGATATTTTTACTAGTGATGTCCCGATCACACTTTTTTGCCCCCGAGTCCGATACAGAGTCCTGATCCGATACGACTAAGAGCAAAGAATAAGATCCAGGATGTATGGGGGATCAGATTGTACTGATTTCAATCTGTAGTATTTGGGCTGAACTTAGTGTGAAAAATCAAATGTCCAAAACTTAAATTTTTTTATTAACTTTTCTAACCAATCATCACCATTGTTGAAAATCTTGATTTTTCACAGTCTGGTCTTGGAATGTGTAACTTAGTAAACTTAATGAACTGGACAAAACAGGAACCAGACCAGAATCAGGTCAGACCTGAGACTCGACTCTGCACAATCTACATTTTGTATATTTAATATTATATGTTTGCGAGTGCATTACATTTGAAACATTTATATGGAGTAAGAAAGCTGTCAAAAATATTCGTGCGCATAAAATAGAAATCCGTGCGTATTTGGGAAATCCGTGTATATTTAGCTGTAGTTGCGCATAAAATAAATATTTGTAAACTCTCAAATGAGTCCAGTCGTACATAAAATATATTGTGTGTATTTTATCCATCAGAATACGAATTGAAAAATTACGACGTCATGAATTACAATCACGAAATGAAAATTTACGATTACGCTTTCATCAGTACGAATACGAATTCACAGACGGAACTTTACTGTCAAAAATACGTCATCACTTCACAGACATTATTCATCGAGCAGAAGAAACATCGATCAAGATCAAGACTGTGCAGCTCAAGTTTGTAGCAGAGTAAAAACAGAGTAAAAGCACAAGAAGCTACAACAGCGACCAACAAGTGGGTTAATTAAAATCTATTGTAAAAATGTCTTGAATTCGGGAACCGAACGCTGCTGTATAATATTGTGTAGAAACACCTCCTTTGAACGGGAAATTGCACCTATATGTTAGAAAACATAGTGGAGCCAGTTGGCGAACATCAGACGTAACGTTATCCCAGGGATCATTAACAAATATCAGGTTCTCTGTATGTTTAGATTAAAACATTCACGACTACAGCCACAGCGAGCATCAGTCAGTCTTCACTTCAGCTGCATTTCAGACAATGGGTTTTTCATGAGTTATAATGGGTTATAATGAGCAAATCCATCCACATCACGGTGACGTTAAACTTACCGGTAAATACTGTAAACATACCAAGGTGTTGCCTGTAAACACGAACATTAATTGATTCTGGAAGCTGCATTAAACTGTAATGTGTAACATTTCATTAGCTGTGACGTCTGTAACCAGGACAGTTTGGTCGTGTTTGGTGTAAACTGGGACATTTCAGCGTCCCGAGGAACCTTTGGTGGCATTTCATGCGAGAAATGCAGCTGAAGACTGACTGATGCTCGCTGTGGCTGTAGTCGTGAATGTTTTAATCTAAACATACAGAGAACCTGATATTTGCTAATTAGCCCTGGGAGAACGTTACGTCTGATGTTTTGACAGCTTTCTTACTCCATACATTTAGGCTTGTCTATGAAATCCAAATAAAACTGAGATGACAGAAGCCCCACAACCTCTCTCCCCCGGCCGCCCCCACTCCCTCGCACCACCACCACATCCACAAACCCACCCCGGAGCGCGCACTGCAACATCGGTCCCACCGCTCAACAGACACTTCATGCCGCTGGACGGACCCTGTCCGCCAACAGCACCAGCTCCGCTACGCAACAGCGCCGTGCGACGACGCCATCGGCAGAGCAGGTGAGAACACAGGCCACAGAACCTCAGGTAACAGCACCCAAGCACAGCACGGCCCAAAAGTCCCAGAGTAAGTACACCGCTAGTGCAGCAGGCGCTGGGGCAGATAGTCGCGGTAACTGGACGTCCCTGAACAAAACCCGCGCCTCAGAAAAAAAGTGTCGTGCGCTGTGTGTTATATATGTATATTATTTATCCGATACCTGATCAGCACATAAAGTCGGGTGCAGATTGAGTCCGCAGTCACATGATCGGCGCCAATTTTTGACCACGTGATCGGATTGGGACAACCCTAATTTTTACTCTGTTAAATATTCAGGTTTTAGGTTTATTAACATTTCGTACCAAGAACACTGTTGTTGTTCACTTATAAAATTTCCCCATTAAAATACAACTTGCTTAATAATTATGCACACAGTGTAAGTGAAAATAGATCGTTCTGAACACTGAAGTTACTTCAACTATATGGGAGTGCATCGTGTTATTTATATAAGTGTATCTTAATCTAAATTGGAAGTCTTGCTTGACAGAGGTGATACATCACTAAGTATTTGGCCACAGTGCTAATCAAAACAGCAGTGAAGCTCGATGTGCTTCCAGCCGATGGCTCAAAGTGCATTAAATAAAGAGTAGGCCTAGGTCTTGGCCAGTACTTCTTCAGCATTATGCACATACATTTGTCTTCAAGGAGGGCAACTTGTCCTTCGAGTGAATTACTCCAACGCTTAAGGAATATTCATTCACTTACTGCTGGAGCAACCTGTCTGCTTCCTGCCCTTCTAAATGAGTGTGATCATTATCGGTGATAGAGAGCAGGGTTTCCCCTCCGCATCTTGGCAAGTACCTTGTTTACAATATATGTTTGATAAAAATGCTTTGCTCAGCAGTAATGTTGATGGATTAAAGTTGTTAAGGATGGCAGGATCTTTTCAAGCCATCAGAGGCAAAACTTCATTAATAATATATTTTGTGCAAGAGGAAAAATTGCACACAAGCTTCATATATCCACAAAGGAGATATTAGTCTAAAGGCAACATACTCTGGATGAGCTAATAAAACTACGTTTGATGTGTTTTTAGTACAAACTGGATAAATACAGATACAGGTCACACTTTGTGGTAGTTCACTAATTCCATAATGTAAAATGACTGATATTAGATGTGTTTTGCTGCTGTGGAGGATATCTGATATTAAGATTATATAATTTGGCACGAACTGATTTAAAGGACTGTGAGAGGATGGTATAACAAAGTCCACAGGTTTCAATTTGGAAAAAGGTACAAGTATTGATAATATACAATGAACATGCCTGGACCAGGGATGGACAACATTGAAATAAATGTATAAATTGAAATTTTTTGGAATCCTTCCAATGACAATATTCAAACAATATTAAAGTGTAATTAATACATTTTGATTCTATAACACAGATTTTCCCATTATGCATGTTTGACTAGGTGGGTTAGACTGGGCTCTGATTAGCAGGAAAGACAGTACAAGAGAACATTCCATATGCTGTACAGTGCGAATTCACATTCCATGATAATGAGTTGTTCAGGTCTGACGTGTTCAACATGAGACGACCTCTGACCTCTGAGACAGAACCTGTCAGCTGTGAGCAACATTATGAGTGGCGACTGGAGCTTGTTACCACATTTAACCTGCATAAACTTTAGCCTTTCCCCTTAAACAGTATATATATATGCACAATACTGCATAATAAAATCCTGCCCCCTACAGCTGCTGTCCAAGCTCCACTAAAGACTGCACAACTCTATTAGGAGGATCTCAGGGTCACACAGCGAGCAGACATTTTTCTCACATAAAATCCCACTGACTTATACTCCCACATTTGTTATTCTAGAGGCAACAGCAGTCTCCACACAGGGAGTCGAGAGAGTCAACTTTTTCATTGCTATTTTCCTCCTTAAATTTCATTCTTAATCCTGTGTGGCCCAGCTGCTGTGAAACGCAAGTGACTCAGGCGCATGCAGACCACACACAATTAATTCCCCATTGTGGCAGAATAGAACAAATGCTTCTTCTGGTACCGGTGTGTGAGAGGCAGTTGTTTTTCTTATGAATGTCTCAGATGCACATTGACTGAAAATCACACATTAATGATTATATAAAAGTCTCATTTCAATACTGAGGCCTACTGAAAAGGATGGCATGTATTGTATGTTATAAGCTTCTTTTATTTAAAGTGGATTTCCAAAGGCTGGGGTGAGCTGCAATAAGCAGCAAAACTCTGAATCACAACATAACAATTTCACCCAAATAGCATATTTCCACATGAATCAGAGCCCAATTTGATTTGGTAACAATACATGCAAATAACTACACCATAATAAATAAACTAGTGCAGATATGTATTGTGGTGTGTCTGGCTCTTAACAACAACCACAACAACAGACAATAGATAATAGATAACAGATAATAGATAATAGATAATAGATAACAGATAATAGATAATAAACTTACACTTGTGCTTTACAGACTTGACAAAGCCTCTCAATGTGCAACACTGTCATTCAACTGTTATTCATTCAAACCATACTCTGTGGAGGTAAGATACTTCTGTAGTCACAGCTGCCCTGGATAAACTCGCACACACATTCATATTGGACAAAGTGAGTGTCTTGCCTAAGGACACAATGGCAGAATATGATCAGAGTGGGACTCAATCATCTGACCTTCCAGTTGGTGGAAGTGGAGTGCTCTACCACTGAGCCACTGGAGCCCTTGTGGTCTTGATCCTCCAGCTGAGCTTCTGTCTTGTTTCCAGTTGGACAGGATGAGTCATCCCACAGTGTCTCTGTGAACACTGCTCTGACCAGCGCACATCATCCTGGCCTCTCGCTGGGCTCTCATCTTCAGACATTCTACAGCAGAGCATTCTTACAGCGGCTTGTACCTGTCACTGGGCTCCTCTCACTCTACATCCCTGACACCCACTAGAATGACTATTACGTCATTCAAGTACCACATATCCAAACTTCTGTCGACAATCATAGTTTATATATCAACTCTGTATTTGCTATTGTCTGTAGAAGCTCTTGAGAAGAGTGGAAAACTTATTAGCATAAAATCCAGAAATTTTTCATATCAACAGACCTTACATTAGAAGAAATTTCTGATTTGCAAGAAAAGATCTTACTTTCCATTAAATTTACAGTGGTTTATAACTGTTCTTTTGCACACATTCACTTACCAATTAGATTTTTCATTAACTTCTTACTCCCTGGATCTGACACAAACATGTCCAATAACTGTCTCAAGTAGAATTTTCAGCAGCTCCATTCACCACAGGTCTTTGGTAATTAATAATTACTGCGTATCATGACACTTGAGTGTTCACACATCATGCCAAAATGGTTCAAGAGGGGACTGCACAGCCCATGGTCAGAGACCTGGGACAAAATCAGCTAAGGCTAAATACCTGCAAAATAACAATAATTCAACAGCAACAGCAAAAGAGAAAAAACACAAAAACAAAACAAAAATATTGTAATTCATATGCAAATGACAGTACATGATCTCACTACTATGTCATATCATAATTATATCATTACAAATAAATACATAACCTCGATGCCTCTGACAGAAATGACTGGAGAGCTGACCTGCATTTGTGCAGTCTATTCTTGCTCCCTGATCATCACTTGGCTTTGCTAATTGGCTATGACAGGCTGAATACTGCAGTCATTAGGATAATGAATCTCTTACGAGCACGAGTATGCTGTTGTGCATGTGTATGTTTAGGCAGAGCAGAATCAAGGTGTTTGCACTGAGGTACGCATCATCAACACCTTCAGCCTCGTTCAAAATCACATGACAAACTCGTTACAGGAAATGACAGCGAAGGAGAAAGCTGTGCTTTAATGGCTGTCATCTCTCTGTGATCTCTGGGGATCATTTTTAGAATCCAGCATTCTCATTATGAACTATGATATTTCTTTCTTCACACATTTCTTTGCACGCCCACTTGTTTTAACTGATACAGGGGTTTTATATTATGCCAGCATCCACATGCTCAGAGGCAAAGCAATATGATTTAACAATAGAACTATATGGAAAAATGCTGTGAAGATAAGTTTAGAAAGACAACCAAGATAAGCATCAGTTTCACCACGCAGGGGTGAATACAGAGGCTTGTTTTTACAAGTATATTATGGAAGAATCAATACCACTGCTGCAATAAAAGCAGGCAACAGAATCTTTATTGTTCACAATTTTAAACCTATGAAATCACTTTACATGTAGAAACTGCTCAATTATACAATATACCCTAGTATTTCATGGCAAAAAGATATGCACTGCTGTTTCTGTCCAAAAAGCAAATATTGAAACCCAGTTCGGTGCCTTTATATGATCTATCTCCTGCTGCAAAAATCATTTACCAATCCCCATAAATAGAATACACTTGCTGTGGTAAACATTTGAGTCACAGTTTCAAAAGGCTCATTTTTTAGATGCCATTTTTCTCATACCACCTCTATTGTATGTGGGAAAGTGTAACTAAATAGTCATTCAATTTAAAAAGTACTTTCATATATAGCCTGGGGAATATCTTGAATGTCAAACAGTAACTTGAGTTCTTGGAGTCTGGGCAGAGCAAAACAGTGTGCAGAGAATAGATAGGAACTGAGAACAATTTAGCGCAGAATACAGAACAGCCTCTTGAAAACAAATGCATATGGGACACATGACTCAGCGGTCACGTCAGGTCACTTATCATATTCAGGGCTGCACTTCAGCCCCAACCACGAGCCAAGACGCACTTATTTGGAAGCTTTAGGATAAGGAAATGGCACAGCAAAAGGCAAAAGAACTCAAAGGCACAAACATTTATCTCAGCAAGGACTGTCCTCGGGCTATGCCTCAAACAAGAGAAGAACTTTAGCTGCACTGAGAGCCGCCCAAACCAGGCACTGGCACCATATCTTTGTTAGAATTCATTTATCACTTGCCCCTAACCAGATGTCCAACACGGTAAGCCAAGGGAGAAAGTATGCCAAAATACTTCAAAATTTTATAGGTCCTATATTGCACAAAATTGACTCTTGAACTTTAAGCCATGTTTTAATATTGTTACCGCCTCGAAAACATACCTGAAGTTGCATTTGTTTCATTCACACATGTTTGAGTAATCCTTTATAATTAGTCTTTCTAAATCTCCGAAGTTTATAATGCTCTGTTCCACCTTGTGATGTCATGTTGTTGTAGTTTTCAAGTTAACAGCTCCTTTTATCTTTAGTTCAGTAAAGATGGGCAATTCCAGGGCTGAAATTCTAGCATTTCTAGTGAAGGTGAATTGAGTTTAAAAACACAGTGGAGCACTTTCTGTATTACCAGATGACATCACAAAGTGGAGCAGAGTGCCTTCTGTTTGAGAGAAGATCTCAGACTAAACATGCAGGGTTCATGTGTAAAACGTGTGAATGAAACAAAACACAACTCCAGGTACATTTTTGATGAGGAAACATTGTAATAGATCAGAAAACAGCATAATTAGTGCTGTCAAGACATTAAACAAATGGAGAGATTAATTAATTATGATCTGTAATTAATTAATCTAATTAATCTCTTTTTTAATCTCACCTAAAAATTGCTGAGATAAGCTTCAACTTGAGTTTTTTTCATTTGAATTTATTATTACATTATTTTCATACTATCATTAACGTTTTTATACAAGTATCATCATTATTACTGTTACTAATCTGCATAAATAAACTCAACTTTACAACATATAAACCATCAACACTCTAGAGCCACATCAGCCCGTTTGACATTATAATGTGTTTAATACAGCTTTGTGCAAGTCTCACAGAAACCAAACTTAAAACCGCATGGCTAATAAGCGGAGAGAAAAAAAAAAAACGCTCTTGTGCGCTGATGTGGTTCAACTTCTACTAAAGGACATGACTCAGTGGAATATAGATGTTCTCTCTGTGACAGAGGGATGTGGATGCTGAGTCTGTTCTGTGTCTGTGTCGTGATGTTTTCAGAGATCAGACGTGTGCAGGTTTATCACAAATGCAAAATTAAAAAACATAACACGCTAAATATGACTGTAATTAATTAATCGCAATTAATGCGATAATTTGACACCCCTAAGCATAATATGCCTTTTATGTGCAGTACAATGATGTAACTTATGGTCAGTACTAAGTACTGGCCAGTATTTGCCATTTACCAAAACACTACTCGAATTTTTGTCTCAGACCAGAACAGACTTAAGCAGAATATAGATGACCTGAGGGTTAATTGGGTAAATGACTGGAGAGCAAATGCATGTAATATATTCTAGATGTATTCTCAAAGTCATTAATCAAGAATTGTTATAGGAAATAGCTGTGGTTAAAAAAAATTTGATCAGAATAGGGCATAAGCAGCATACAAAACATGCTTTAGCAAAAATATGAACAATAATAAAGTATTTGATATGTATTGCCACAGTTATCCTGGAGCAAACTGGCAGAAGCAAGGCTGAAAATCTACATTGTCTTGCCCAAGAACACAGACAGCACTGGTTCGAGTGGAGCTATGAGCCTGCTTCAGTGCCACAAAGTGTATACAATCACTGTCCGTAATAATATAAATAAATAATTACACAAACTGCAATAAAAACATAATCTAAATGTAAGCCAACTTCAGCTATGACTCCTTTATCTACATTGGTGGGTATAGGGGTGTGGGGGAATCTATTCAATTTAATTTTCTCTTTCAATATGAATTTCCAGAACAAAAAGACTTTTCAAAATTCACATTTAACACAAAAGATAGTGACATGTGTGAACACCCCAAACCACTTGTGCTCTTACTGAAAGAAGTCTAGATGTGGATCCCACAATAAAAAATTGTTGATTAAATGACTGAATCTCGATCTTGATTAAATTGTGATTATCTGCATAGTTTTACTGACACGGCACAGTCCAACAAATGTGTGAAGGGTTATCTGAGATCTCTACAAGTAATTACCATCACAGCAGCGCAGGATGCACACAGGTCTGTGCTTTGCTTAGTTGCATCTACCTGTACTTGCAACACAGGCTCTTTTTGATCTACACTCCCGTAGGGGTAGTTGAAAACATACCTTTTCTGAACAACTTGATAATTAGACAATGTAAGATGACTCACACATGCATAAATCAATTGCTCAAAATACAGCTCAAAGAAATGATGATCAAAGACCAGTATAACATGGTTAAACACTCCTAAAAGTCCATTTTGCATAAAATGTTTCCATAATTTCACTCACAAAATATCAATAGATAAAGTGATTTCTTTATAACAAATCTTATCTTTAGCGTTAAACCTGCACTCATCTTGATTAACATAATTGATTTTTCATTTATATATGTTCACCTCTATCATAACAGCTGCCTCATACATAGCACCCATTGACAGTGGGGTCATGTTAACCGCCATGCAATCTACTCATAATCAATAAGAACATGTGAATAAATGAAGCGATTTGCTGTTGCTGTGTTATGTCAATGAACCTGTATGAAAAGTATGACATTATTGTACTGGTTGTCAATATTGATGAAGCAGCTTGTTGCTTGTTCTTCATTTGAATATTGTGCTTCTGTCTTCACTTCAAACAGCACTACATACCACCACTGTCTGTAGCACAGGAAACTAGCAAGACTAACATAACAACATTAGAGTCCCAGTTTGTATAAGTGGGGGGACAGCGGTACACATCCATTAGGGGTGTGCAAAATTGAAATATCACTATATCGTATTGTTTAATGCAAAATTAGAGTCTAAAATTAGAGTTTAGATTATCTTGGTAGCAACAGTGGCAATGTCAGGAGCAGCACTGGTCCTCTTTATGACAAAGAGAAGAGTGAAGTTTTCTGAATGTGTGTGTGAACAGACATGGAACCTGTGTACAGACGACTTCTACTATGAGTTGGATTTATCATCATATGAATTTGAAGTAGTGCTGTCATGCGATTAAAAAAATTGAGAGATTAATTAATTATGATCTGTAATTAATTAATCTAATTAATCTCATTTTAATCTCACCTAAAAATTGCTGAGAGAAAAGACAGATATAGAACAAAAAAAAGTGACTTTATAAAGTCATTTATTGTTTAACAAATCTCTTCAAATTGTCTGTTGAGCCCAAGTCTCCATGAATAAGAAACTGTTTGCTGTAAAGTAGCAAAGACGAGGAAATCTGAACATAATAACTTTTGTCGACTTAAAGACAATAAAAAAGTCCAGTCTTTCCTTAACCATGTTAAAAATATTATTGATAGAGAAATGCTTTATATATGAGATCACTGGTTTTAGTCCTGGTTTAGACCTGCTTTATTCCTACTTTAATCCTAGTTTAGTCCTGGACTGGTTTAGTCCTGGTGTTAGTTCTGGTTTAGTCCTGGTTTAGACCTGGTTTAGACCTGGTTTAGACCTGGTTTAGTCCTGGTTTTAGTCCTGGTGTTAGTTCTGGTTTTAGTTCTGGTTTAGTCCTGGTTTAGTCCTGGTTTAGACCTGGTTTAGACCTGGTTTAGTCCTGGTTTAGTCCTGTTTTAGACCTGGTTTTAGTCCTGGTTTAGTCCTGGTTTAGTCCTGTTTTAGACCTGGTTTTAGTCCTGGTTTAGTCCTGGTTTAGTCCTGGACTGGGTTAGACCTGGTTTTAGTCTTGGTGTTAGTTCTGGTTTAGAGGCGCACAGGAGGAAGCGCGGTCTTATGCAGCGTACGCGAGAAAACATACGCGGCGCACGGGAGCACAGCGATGTCCGCGCAGTAACTACGGAAGGAAACATGGTCCACGCGTTCTCAAGTTAATGACGATGATGAAGGTGTGTGTTTGTGTTTGTGTTTGTGTGTGTTTGTGTGTTGTGTTTGTGTTTGTGTGTGTTTGTGTGTGTTTGTGTTTGTGTGTGTGTGTGTTTGTGTTTTGTGTTTTTGTGTGTGTGTTTGTGTGTGTTTGTGTTTGTGTGTGTTTGTGTGTGTTTGTGTTTGTGTTTGTGTGTGTGTGTTTTGTGTGTGTTTGTGTTTGTGTGTGTTTGTGTGTGTGTTTGTGTTTGTGTGTGTGTGTGTGTTTGTGTTGTGTGTGTTTGTGTGTGTTTGTGTTTGTGTGTGTGTGTGTGTGTGTGTGTGTGTTTGTGTATAGGACAGTAGTGCAGACATCATGAGTCTATGCAGGTTGTTTTCACCAGTGACATTTAAGTTGTAGGTGATTTTATATTTGTTATTTTCTTTTATATTTCACGTTGGGAGAATAATTTCCAAGACACAAATGTGTTTTTCCCTGTGCACTGCTGACTCTGTTCTACTGGCTCTTCCACCTCGTCCATTGTGCGACTGACGCCGCCAACGTTAACATGACGTTCACATCTCTCTTACTGCGCGCGTTTTGTATGGGTTTCCAGCAATGAGTGGAATTACAGAAATAAAAAAATATATAAATGTGGTTTTTTTTATGTGTTGTTGTCCCAACAACACATAAAAATAGATTTTATAATAAAGCAACTCGCATACAGAAACAGTAAAGTTAGAGATTAAAAATGAGATTAACGCAATTAAAAAATATAACTAAAGCTAAATATGACTGTAATTAATTAATCACAATTAATGCGATAATTTGACACCCCTAATTTGAAGCTGACATTTTCCCACTGTTCTGCCTCCAAAGCCTGATCACTCTAATAAAGCAGATTTCATTATACTTCTACAATCATGAAGGTTACTGCTTGTGAATTCCAAAGGCCTGGTTGACCAGACAAATGAATACAAAATTTTAGCTACCCACATATTTGATTCATGATTGTACTGCCACCAACAGGTTATTTTAACTGGGCTTAGCAACCAAACAATGTTAAAGAACAACAGCAGTGTCCCAAATCAAATCAAATCAAACTTTATTTATAAAGCGCTTTTCATACAAAAATGTAACACAAAAACAATCCCACATTTCCATCCACCCACCCACTTACCCAACCCCCACACCCCCAACCCCGCACAACCAAACAAACCAGACACACACACACACACTCCCATAAGCACAAACATGCACACACACTCACACACACTAACATGCTAAAATACATAAAACCAGACATGAGGCTGAATACAGGCAAACCAGTTGAGAAAGCACCATCAGAGGAGCCGTCTACACCAGGAACAGAGAGACGTCCACCACCACCAGCAACCGCCACAGGGCCCAGGGGAGAGATGAAGCCCAGACACCTGAGGCCCAAGCACCATCCCTCCACCAGGAGCCCACAGGACAGACCCTGGCAGCCACAGCCGACCTCCGCTCCTGATGCAGAGGAAACAAATCCTAAAAAATCTGCCTAAAATAAATAAGTATAATAAAATGAATACAATAGAAACAAGTAAAAGTATAAGATTACAATCAAAAGCTAAGCTAAAAAGGTGGGTCTTGAGCCTGCTCTTAAAAACATGAACATTCTCTTTGGCCCTGAGCTCCTCCGGCTGCAGGTCCATAGACAGGGGCCGTAGTTCTGGAAAGACGCCTCCTCTCCGTGAGTGTGTGTCCTGACTTTGGGAATGACCAGGAGCTGCTGCTGGAGGAGCGCAGGGTCTGCGAGGGTTCGTAAGGTAAAAGCAGTTCTGAGAGATAAGAAGGTCCAAGACCATTAAGACATTTAAAAACCAGTAAAAGAACTTTAAAATCGATCCTGAAACTTACAGGGAGCCAATGCAGTGATTTTAAAACCGGTGTAATGTGGTCCCGCCCTCTGGTCCTCGTCAGGACACGCGCAGCTGAATTTTGTAATAATTGCAAACCTGAAATACTCTTTTTGGAAAGACCAGAGAGCAGGGCACACACAGGTAATCAAAAAAATAATGTGTTTTTAACCAAAAATATAAAGATACTTTTTTAAATTTATTATTATTTTTTTTTATTTGTTCGTTCTCTAGCTGTCTCTCATCTCTTCCAGGTCAGATCTGTCGAATGCTTCTTAGATGCAGAATAAATCAATACCATGTGGGAAATGTGTAACGTACAGAGCGGCTCCATGGAGCTAACCTCAGCCTGCTCCTGTGTGCTTCTCACCCGCAGCCCCTCACCCACTCCCAACACTCACAGAGACCCTTCCTGTGATCTAGCCCCCATTGCACTTTCCCGCTTTGCCATGGACTGGGAAATTAGATCTGTGAGACTCCCAAGGTCAACCCCAAAGCCTCAGCCGCCATGACACCTTACACTTTTCACCATCTGGGCCACGTAAATGAATCTTGGAGTGCCGACTTACAAGAGAAAGATTCAGTGATCTTCCAGACTCCACAATAAACAACATATCAGATGGTGGAAGAAGTCGAACATATTGATAGTTTTGTCTGCCTGCTCTTGCACTGGGGACCTTCCTGCTTGAACATTTACACCAGTTCATCCTTAAAGTTACTTAAAGTCTTAAAGTAAACCTTGGATTTTTGACTCTAACCTCCTTATGCATGAATGTAGTATGAAAGTCGTGCTTAGTCATTGTTGGATCCCATGGTTCAGATTGGCAGCTGAGGATATGGAAGTAGCTTTCCACCAAATTAAATTAAATGAATTATGACTTGAGTGTAGTGCTATGAAAGGCTTGTCAAGCTTGTAAAACACAAAACAAATATACAACAATATTATCTTAAGCACCAGCCTATACTAAAAGTAAATGATGGCGCTTAGCAGTATGGAAGTGAAAGTGTCTGTATTTAAAAGAAGACTGGTGCAGACAGGCGGACATGAATATTTGATGTCCGAGGCCTTGAGTGCATGACTGCAGCACATTCTGGAGTGTCCCTAATGGTGTTACCTCCTCCTCTGCTGATCTAGGCTCTCCGCAAGACTCCCTTCAGATTAGCTTCCAAATGACATCATCTCACTTTCTGTGGCACATTGGAAGGTTTTTCTAGCAATGTTTATTTACTCTGGAAACTTTGGGGTGCTCTTATCAAGCATTTTCTTCCACGCTAAATGAACAGGAAGTGATCAAAATTACAAGACAACATCTCATGCCACAAGATCTCGCAAGATAAAATGAGATTTTTCCCACTGAATTTACATATGGCTAGGACCAAAAAAAATCTGTTAAAGGGCACATATGCTATTTTCTGATTTATGTTATATTATTGGGTCCTCATCACAAACCTGGAGTTGTGTTTTGTTTCATTCATACATGTTTAAAACACAAACAGAAAACACTGTTCCACCTTGTGATGTCATACAGGAAGTGTGTTTGAAACTCCATACACATTCACTAGAATTATTTGAATGATTTCAGCCCTGGAATTGCCAATCTCTAGTGAACTAGATGTAAAAGGCTTATTAAGGAGTATTTTGAGCTTTGGAGATAAAGAAGGATTAGTCAAACATGTGTGAATGAAACAAAACATAATTCTAGGTATGTTTTTGAGAAGGTAACAGCGTGGCTTAAAGCTCACAAGAGTCAATTTTGCATAATATAGGACCTTTAAGAGATAAAAAGTTACACCATTTGAGAAGCTATATTTCCAAAAAGCAGTACTACTACAATGCTGAACTATTACATTACATAGCTGAAAATAGGGCAGAGTTGCTGACTAGATCGCACATTTAGTTATTATAAATTATGTAAAAATCTCATCTTGTCTCATTCTTTTGGACACAATCTTATGGTGTGTCTTATCTCCTTAAAATTGTGTCTAGTCCCATCCGTACTAAAAATGTATCAAACAGTTGTTCTTGAGCATCCTTTTCCTGTACTATGAAAATAATGGAGATAGAAGTATTGTAGTGTAGGCCAAGCTATACAAACCAACACGATACTCATCAGTGGACCCCGTATGAGTGTAGGGAATGATTTAGGACAGATCTGCTGTTTGAGTTGTCCCTCTCCTTAAAACGCTCATTTCTCAGGTTTAGAAAAACATCTTATTACCTCAGTAGGCCTTTTCCGTCTTTAATTAAAACATTTGGTGAAGCGATGGGTTGAAATGGCTGGTGAAAAGTGGAGGCATACGTCACCAGGAGGATTATGGGCGACTAACACAGGAGAAAGAAAGGTACTTAACGGTGGAATTACAGCTGAAATGAGTTTTTAATCGTGCAGTTAATGTTGGGGAGATGTGAAGCTCAGAGACAGGGAAAATGAGTTCTCTGAAGGATAACAGGCCATCAAGGGAGCCAAGTGGACAGATTATTTTAGATCACATTGCATACAGGCACAAACAATAGAATTCAGTGCATATCTGATCTACCATCTCATATAATGGTTCACTATACTACTATTAGGGATGGGCATGATTAGTCGATTCATTGATAATTGATCATTAAGAATTTCATCGATTACGTTCATTTTAATCAACAAACCGAATGTAAGTTGCTGTGCGTAGCGTGACCAAACAGGTCTGTACATGTGTCTCTGCATCAGAAGGAGCGAGACGGTCAGTCTGCAACGTACCGAAGCGCAAATGTGAACGATGCGCAACGATGATTTGTACAAGAAATTCCAGGCTTTCTGTTCCATTTAGGACAAGTGTGAGTCCATGTGCACAGTGTACAAAGCAGCACAGATGTTTCGGTGTCCAGTGGGAAAAATATGGAGTAAGAAAGCTGTCAAAAATATTTGTGCGCATAAAATAGAAATCCGTGCGTATTTGGGAAATCCGTGCATATTTGGCTGTAGTTGTGCATAAAATAAATATTTGTAAACTCTCAAATGAGTCCAGTTGTACATAAAATATATTGTGTGTCAAAATAAATATTTTGACAGCTTTCTTACTCCATAGAAAAAGTTTTACCAGGTGAGAGTCGCGTAATGTCGATGATGAGTCTCCACCTCCCTCCCCCCGTACGGTGTCCTGGTTTTGACAAACGCAAATCTGGTCACACTAACCTGTATTTCACTGAGTCATGTCTTTTCATCGAACAGAAGTTGAACTGCATCAGCGACACAAGAGCTGTAGTTTAATCTTCGCTTAGTTTATGCAAATTAGCGATGTGGTTTTAAGTTTTGTTTCTGTGAGAGTTGCACAAAACTGAATTAAACACATTAAAATGTCAAACGGGCTGATGTGGCTCTAGAGTGGTTACGGTTTATATGTTGCAAAGTTGAATTTATTTATGCAGATTAGTAGTGCAGGTAGTAATAATAACGATGATCATTTTAATATAAAAACGTTAATGATTAATGGATAATCGATCGTTAACTCTTCCAACGATCGAAGAAAATTTCACCGAATGCCCATCCCTAACTACTATACTTTTAATATCAGGGTGATTAAACAAGGACAGTATGTGATTTTGTTCTCATAGAAAAATCTTATAAACTAGATTGCAACTTGACTGTTTTAAAGGGAATGCTATTTTCTGATCTATGGTATCATGTTGTTTCCTCATGAAAAACAGCTGGAATGAGGTTTGTTTCATTCATACTTGTTTATTAAACAAACTCTGCATATTTAGGCTCTTCGCTCTAAGTTCTTCTAGACTCTAAGTTCTTCGCTCAAACAGAAAAACCCTCTGTTCCACCTTGTGATGCCATGTGGTTATACAGGAGGTATTCCACTGTGTTTTTAAACCCCATACACCTTTACTAATAATTTCAGTCCTGATCTTCACAGCCTCTACTAACCTAAAGGTAAGAGGTAGTCGTTAACTTGAAAACCACCACTTCATGACGTCACAGGGTGGAACAGCATTTTGACTAACAACTGCCCCGTTTACATGACAGATTTAATTCCAATTAAAAATAATTTAATGCAGAATGAAAATTGATTCTTCTTTAAAGAGACCATGTAAACACTTAATTCGTACTGATTATTCTGAATTAAATTTATTCGGAATTAAACTTAAATCTGAATTAAGTGTGTGGTTTATTCCGATTTTAAAGCCGAATTAATTTTTTTCCGCAATCATGTAAATGTTTATTCCTCTTAAAATTAATTCTGGTCATTCAACCCTTGCATGTTGGATTGCCCTTCTGACATGATGGTGCACTGCAAGATGATGAAAAAAGTTTGTATCATGTTTGTGTCGGGTCAGTCCGCTGTTCCCCGGTGCCTATTTAATTGCAAAAGGTTAACACCGCGAGCCATCCTCATCCTATGTTATCATCATGAACTCATAAAACAGCAGAATGTAGCCTATAACTGTGCGCAATTCACCGTACATCAGCCCAGAGCAGAAGCACTGTGTTCGGGCAACAGGGATAAAGACACAGGACACTCACCGTAGCACGCAGCCCCTCCTTGGTCTTGTGCCGTCCTGCGCGTGCATTGGTGTCGTGAGATCCATGTCCTGGCTCCAGACGGGGACGAGCAAGACCAGTGCGCATTGGACTAAGTCTGAGCAGTTCCATGCAGTCTTCTGCACACAGGATCAGTGCAGCAAAAGTGAGAATGCACTGTGGACTACTGGTCCGGGCGAGTTGCTCCTGTCGTCTGCGCTTGAGGACTGTGGCGGGTAACGAGGTGGTGCAAATCCTGTTTGGTTTGTCATATCGTTCTGAGCGATCCTTTGCGCACTTGGTTCTTCCTGGGGAAAGCACTTCTCAGGCCAACGCACCTAACACCACTGCCCACTCGAGCTCATCTGGCCCCAACCTGAACTGGAGCTGCTCCCGCTGGTTCAGGAGTCTGGGTTTGGGCCGTTTTCCCCAGTTTGTATAAGTGGGGGGACAGCGGTACACATCCCCATTAGGGGTGTGCAAAAATATTTAAATATCGATATATCGTATCGTTTAATGTCATGATACAGTATCGATATCGTGAGCTGCTGTATCGATATATCGCGTATTGAGTATTTTTTGTGTATTTTAAATGGTAAATGATCACATATTTCTATAGCGCTTTTCCACCTTCAAGGCACTCAAAGCACTTTACAACAAGGAACCACTCACCCATTCACACACACATTCACACACCAGTGTACGCAGACACTGTGGGCAAGGTGAGTTAAGTGTCTTGCCCAAGGACACAACAGCAGCATTCATCTGTGGGAGCTGGAAGCACACCAGCCAACCTGTGGGTCAGTGGATCTGACCGCTCAACCTGTGATGTTTATGTCGAGAGAGAGGAAACTCATTCACACAGCAAAAAGGTTAGTTAAAATGAAAATTAAGAACATTTGACTTTATCTGAGTCGACTCTACCAATGGAATAAGTGTTTTTCTAAATTCAAGTGACATTCAATTTCATTTCTTATTTTAAGGGTTGTTGTTTTTCTTTTTTTAAGTGTAGAAGTTGTATTTTCATATTTTAAGAACAAAAAATCGTATTCTGCTGATAGATAATTTAACTTGTCAAGTGGAATTTACTCAAATCATGATAAAACTTTCTCAATTCAAGTCATCTTAACTTGGCTAGATTTAATTTTTTGCAGTGCGTGCGACAGATTTGACATTTTCACAGTTTTGAGGATTAAAATGTTTTTGTTTCATATTCACTTTGCACAAGAAGTGGTTTAACAAAAACTTTTAGTATCACAGCCATGATTTAGCCTTTATTTTTATTGAACGGTATCGAATCAATTTGAAATATATCGTATCGAATCATAAGTTCAGTGTATCGAAATATGTATCGTATCGTGGCCTATGTATCGAGGTATGTATCGTATCGGCATCTTCTTAATGATACCCAGCCCTAATCTCCATGCATAACAACAAAGCGAGAAGTCAAAAAAGCTGGTAGCAGCTGAAGTGTATTTTTCTTCTGGTAGACGTAAATACGTACACGTCCCTGTCCAATCAGAATCCTTCCCACCCCCAGACATTGAGAAGAATTAAATAAACGCCAGCTCATGCCATGCTTAGATTGGATACATTTACAAAACTAGAAAGAAATTGTCTGAAAACTGGAGTCATCATATTATTATTATTGGATCTGATTTTTGGTGTGTGTTTACATGCACAAAATAACCTGATGAAATGAGTCAGTGAAATCATGGATTGTAAATTTGGAAGACAAAGTACAGTTCATCGTAAAATAACTTTCTCTCTTTGAACTCTTTGAAACTATCATTTTTCTCTTTTACTTTCATCTTTGCCTCATTAGTTTGCCCATTTTGTATAATTGTCCTTGTCAAAACCTCAATCAGAACGATCAGAAAGAAAATCAGATTACTCACTTCAGATGTAACTGTTTACATGACATTTCAAGAATCAGAATGCCAAAAATGTGATGATT
Source organism: Boleophthalmus pectinirostris (assembly GCF_026225935.1). NCBI lineage: Eukaryota > Metazoa > Chordata > Actinopteri > Gobiiformes > Gobiidae > Boleophthalmus > Boleophthalmus pectinirostris. The sequence goes on along the minus strand of NW_026571299.1, from coordinate 40,540,458 downwards.
TTTTTTGTGCATGTAAACAAAGCCAATGACAAATGCAACAAGGGGTCTGGAGGAGTTGCAGCTTCAGAACAGTGTTCCAGCCAAAGGTCACATGCACTCATTTGCTGTCCCTTATCCTACGGCACACCGCACTTAATATAATGCATGCACAGATTCATTGCTGCATAAAAACACTTGGTGTTTTTTTTTCTAGTCTGAGCAGCAGAAGCAGGAGAGCTGAATGTGTGTCTGTTAATGAGATAGTGGTTATCTGAGTAGAACAGTTCCTCCCAGCCTCCTTTGGCACAGCGTTATTGTGCACCAGAGAGGAACTTGCCGTGTCATTACTGTTGAAAGGGTCTAATAGAACAGGGCCTACTCCGTTCCATGTGAGGTTGCCATGACCCAGAATGAGCTGCAGCCCTGGGTGGAGAGGTGTAATAATGTGGGATGTAGTCAGATTTAGAGTCTCTGCCCCGCTTGTACCGGAGCTCCGTGATCCCATTTATTCGCCCTCCAAATGAACACATCATTCTGGGTTATTATCTAAATGATCCCCTTGGCACAGGCTTCTAACCAAAAGTTCTCAACCTGCACGATTGTAAGAAGCAGGCTTGTAAAACCATCGCTTTTCCTGGGAGAGCTTATTCACTGTGGTCTGTATTGGTCAGTCAAGCATTCTAAATTAAACTTTCTTTATGATAAAAGCACTTCTAGGTTGACTTGTAAGTAAATTATTTTTCTTTTAAACTGACCTGAGTTATTGCCTTTGATACATATCTGCTCATCACCAATGGAACCAAGGTTTTAGACATATTTCTGTTATAAAATAAGGTTAAGGTACACTTTGTTGTCCCAGTAGGAAAATCTGTCCTCTGTATTTGACCTTCAAAGTAGGGATGGGCATTCGATGAAATTTTCTTAATCGATTGTCGGAAGAGTTAACGATCGATTATCGATTAATCATTAACGTTTTTATATTAAAATGATCATCATTATTATTACTATCTGCACTACTAATCTGCATAAATAAATTCAACTTTACGACATATAAACCGTAACCACTCTAGAGCCACATCAGCCCGTTTGACATTATAATGTGTTTAATTCAGTTTTGTTCAACACCGTACGGGGGGAGGGAGGTGGAGACTCGTCATCGACATTGAGCGACTCTCACCTGGTAAAACTTTTTCCCACTGGACACCGACACATATGTGCTGCTTTATACACTGTGCACATGGACTCACACTTGTCCCGAACGCAATGGAAAGCGTGGAATTTTTTGTACAAATCATCGTTAAATACACATTTGTGCTTCAGTACGTTGCAGACTGACCCACTGTTTGTGTCTTGCTCCTTCTGAGTGCAGAGACACATGTACAGACCCTGTTTGGTCACACTACACGCACAGCAACTTACATTTGGTTTGTCAATTAAAATGAACGTAATCGGTGAAATTCTTAATGATCAATTATCGATTAATCGACTAATCATGCCCATCCCTACTTCAAAGCAATTGGGCAGTGGGTGCCACAGTGCAGAGACCGGGTACCCATCTCCGGATTTGGAGCCAAGTTTTGTCACTTTAGCTGAATTATTAAACTTACTGTGTATGTTTTGTTGCCTTGCAAGTTCATAATGATATTTCTATATTTTTTATACAGAGGGATATTAGTCTGGTCACCACTCCCTTGTTCACATCTCAAGTCAGGCTCAAATGTGGCTATGCAATCAGATTCATTTATTTCAGTGGAGCAAGAGAAAAAAAGAGCTCATTGGTCACCCATATTTTTATTTATTTATTTTTTTTTATCTCAATAGAGTTCAATAGAGTTGAATGCTTCACACAGTGATTCTACAGAAATCTGGAATGTTTTGTTTTTTTTCCTTTATTTTTTTCCTTTGTAAGCAACCGTATTTGTTATGATACTGATGGGCCGTGCTTGTCCCTGATTGGCTAATCCACCAGTCAATCACGCCCAACTGAACTCATTCAAAGGGTGACCAGACATATATCATATTTATTTATTTGTAAAGTTATATCATGCCATTTAGACAACACAGTATTCATTGACATAGGGCAGGCCAGGTGTAGGCTGGTACTTCTGAATGGCCCATATGGAGACCAAAAAATGGAGAGAGCAACATGGCAAATTCTTTGTCTAATCTTCAACATGGAGGGCCTGTTTCCTTTTTAATTCAGCTGAACAGAGGAGCCGATTGTTATTCCCCAAAGCATTTCATTATTGCAGCCTGTGATAACATCTTTAATTTTATTTTAAATAGGTTCATATGTCCATCATAAAATACTCCTGTGTGGCTTTAATAATTGCTTGCAGATAAGAGACGCTATGGGATGAGAACAAGGACAAAAAGGAAGAATGTCATTTGTAAAGATGAAGACACAAATGATGAAGCTCAGTGTCTGATGGGGTCCACATTGTTGCTTATCGCTGCTGACATCACTTCCTGTGGCATTCACTGGCTTTCGTCGCTATCTTGTCATCACTAGTATTGAAATGGTGGCATCTGCTTTGAGTCTCAGACAAAGGGACTATGGAGTGAGGTTTTCAGTGAAATCTTCATTTTTACAAAAGGATACTTGATTGTAGACAATTTGAAAATACACAAACTTTACAAAAGATAAATATCACTTGTTTTACCACACCAGTCTTTTGAATAAGATACATTTTAGAACAAAATCATGCAATCTTTAACTGCACTTTCAAAACAGCAAATTCCATTACAGACTCATGTTCCACAGTTACACAATGATCACCTCTTTTGCCACAGCAGCCCCAATGCAGACAGATATCTGACATACTATATAAGCTCTTTTGACTGCTGCCAGACAGCAGAGGTAAGATGGTGTCTGGCTCAAAGGCACAACTATTGTATCACCTGGGACCTGGGAAGAGCTGATGTTTTTCTATGTGAAAGGAAGAAAAAAAAAAAAAAGTATTTACTCACGAATCCTGTCAGAACTGAAGAACCCTCTTGTGTGAGTGGTGTAACATACTCACTCTTAAAAATGTGTCCACCTGACTCAATTCTATTTTCTTTTGTAATGGAAACTACCTAAATTTATATCAAAATCTTTTTTACCATGCTTATTTTGATAGATATTCTGGTGACACCAAAAAACATGTATACAAGCTTTTAGAGTAAGCCTTGCATTAGGCTGTTTGACTGTCCCTAGCACCTTTCATATCTCCAGTGGCACCTGACTGGAAGCCCAGTCTGTCTGCCATCACTTCTGAGTCACTGTCAGACTCAGGCGTTTCTCTGGCAGGCCCCAAAAATTGCTATGTCAACCATAAAATTAGCTTCAATTCAAATTCACTCCAGCTACTTGGCAATTCTATTCCATCTCGCACTGGCCGCGATAGAGGGAAATTCTATACTTCTCCCCTTTTATGTCACTTCTCTCTAAGAAGAAAAACAAAGCTCCCAGATAATATGGTGAAATATTTTACTCTGTTCTCATGCAACCATTTTAACAACTCTCATAACCAAGGGTAACCTTTTAGAGAAGTGACATGGTCATTTGTGACACCGGCAGTTGTAGTCATGACTTTTGTTTTCGTTAGTCCTACAGGAGTGTATGTTATCCTCATTTAACAGGTTTTGCTTATTTCCTGTTGCCTTTATCAGAGGTGTCACGTTACGTGTTGTTCTGATGTGTCTTGAATACGCCGTCCTTACAAAATACAAAAACTACAAAATAGTTGGGGAAGCTTATGTTCTCTTTTGGCAGAAGTTTTATGGGAAAAAGTACACTCCCTCATCCTGGTTCATAGCTGGTCTTGATGGAATATTTTTCATAAATGTTACACAGACATGAGGAGATGGGCAAAGTCAGGCTCATGGGTTCATGATCAAAAATGTTGATCCTTTGCAGAACTTGATGTTTGAGTAAACAAAGAAGCCTAAAGCACAGAGGGAGCTGATTCTATTGATTAAATGTTGTGAAATCAACACTAATGATGGATGCTTTATTAGGCCCTTTAATGACTGATGTTTTTTTAATGACTGTGTAATAAGATTACCTTTTCCCAATGAAAGCCATCAATCCTGCTCCCTGCTGTCTCAGCTCCAGTCATGCTGTGTACACATCTGAACCAGTTGAGATACTAAACTCCAAGCTCTTTTTCATTTTATTTTATGGCTAGTTTTAATGAATAGAATTAATTACATATTTATCCAGAAAGAAATCCATTAGCATAGTTATTTATCAGTTAATTAGAGGGCCCCTGCAGTCAAACTGGAAGACATTATAAAACATTCCACACTGTTGTAATTGGCTTGCGATATAACCTTTTGTTGAACAATTCAATAGCCTTGGTGGAGTAAAGTTAAAGTGGAATTAAGTATTAGGACAGTTAGATGAGTTGTTGAGGGGAGTAAAAATCATGCGAGAAGATTTGATATTTGATTCTAAGAAATAGCACACCAATAGTTAAATCACAGAAGCTCTCAAATGTTGATTATGGTTGTAAAGTGCGCCCTGCTCAGACAGCTTTTCAAATAAGTTTGCAACAAACATACTTAGTCTACAAGTTCACTTGTGCCATCCTGAGCCTATGAGCTTTTATAACATTGAGTGCAGAATCTGTTTAGGAAGTGTGTTTTATTCTGAAACATGTCCAAAACAAGATCTTTACATTACATAACTTAAAGATTATATTTTGCAAAATGGATATATTAACTGATACTAATGGTTTGTATGGCAGCAAAACTGATAAGGCCACTAGTGAGAATACAAAAAACACAGGATCCAGAATTTCAACTTCTCAGAGAAAAAAGAGAAGGGAAAAAATATCACAGGGGATCGCAAATTTAAGCAGAATCAATGAGTGAAGCACAAAACTCTGTTAATCTTAGGTGAGAGAAATGTGTGAACAAAATGCTAGATGATCAGTGAGTTCATTTGTTTCATATGCATCACTGAAGTAAATAAATCTGTTACACATACTGTCTTAAGGTACTTTCACACTGGACGCGACATGTGCAAATTGTGCTAGCAATTCCCACGTTAACCCTTTGTAGAGGCGTGTGGACGTACGATCAAAGTGCTGCGGCGCATATCACACAGGCGGCGCAAAGCGTTTTTCGGCGTTTTGAGTGACACGAACAGGCACTGATGCGTGAATAACAGGTGTGAACATGAGTGGCCGTTAAACGCAATGGAAGCACTGAGCGACCAGTGCGAATGGTGAAGCAGTGTCCAACATGCTCCAAGTCTATGCATATATGTATGTATAAATTCTATCGGCCTAATTGGATCCATATCAACCACATAGCCTAACTTTAAACAGATGATTCTGTGCTAACAAAGCTGCTAGATGTCAAATAAAAAAAACAAGTAAAATCTCATAAAGTTCATGTTTTTTCTCAGTGAAGCTTTGAGCTGTAACGTGTGCAATGACAGAAGTTTAACTTTGTGGCCTTTTTAGTCTTTTTATACTAATTTCTGTGTGCATACTTTGAATCACATGGGCCTAATTTACACACATCTTTCTGCAGTTTCAAACGTCGAAACTCCAGCAGCTACCAAGGTAAAATGAGGATTGAATTTTTCACCTTGTGAAGGCTCAAAAAGCGGCTAAACGGTTTTGCTTCAATATTCAAGTATAAGCCCAATCAATCTGAAACTTATCTATCACATTTGTATGCAACCCATGCTAACTAGAAAACACTTACATTCAAAAACAAAAGGCCAAAAGAACAAAACATGCAAGACAGTTTAGAGCCAATACGGAAGAAAACATCAATTTATATCTACAATAGAGCCAGTTCATCTAGTGGGTCCTCTATGCTATTTGTGCGGAGAATTTTCACATTTTCACATTTGAGGTACATAAACTTTAGATTCTGCTCCAGGAGTTCCATACATATAGAAGAATGTTTTCTCTACAAAACAAGGTGATTATCTTGCAAATGGGGCAGACAGGCTGACTGCTTTTATAATTTTGGTTGAGTGCTGAATGTATGGAGGACAGGGCTCGAGCCGCTCGGAGACATGCTGCAAAGTCCCGTGCGTCATGTTCTCTGACACCTGTGTCACCTGTGTCTCCTGCTTGGTACCACTGATCCCTGGGCTATAGTTTGAGCCGTAGGTGGTGTAATGTATGCTTGGCATTAAAAGGTTCTGTTACTTTAAGAGATCTGAGAGCAAGGTGTTCTGGGAGGCACTGTTCTATAGAAAATATTGAAATATTGAAATATCCTATTGTTTAATGTGATGATACAGTATCGATATCATGAACTGCTGCATCAATATATCATGAGTATTTTTTTGGTATATTTTACCAAATTATTTTGTGACACTGCTACAGTTTTATTGCTCGTTCAGGGGAAGAACACTTGTTTATGTGACACATTTGACATTTTCACAGTTTTGATGATTAAAATGTTTGTGTTTTATTTAAACTTTGCGCAAGAAGTGGTTTAACAAAGACTTTTAGTATTACAGCCAGGATTTAGACAATATTTTTTATTGAACCGTATTGAATCAAATTGAAATATATCGAATCAAAAGCTCATCTAGATATATCGAGATATGTATCGTACTGGCGACTTCTAAATGATACCTAGCCCTACTGTGCTACATATGTTCTTATACAGTAAGGAGTTCAGTAACAACTGCACACCAAGCAACCTCCTGCTGTCGCCTTATTATGTCTTGAATAAATCACAGATATTACATGGTGTTAGAAGTAACGAGGATGCACGATCACCACGATGGTGAAGTTTAACGTCCCGTCGACTGGCCAGAATGGAAACTGAAATTTTAACGCTACCAGCTAGTGACAAAGTTGAGCAAAGATAGTGGGGACATTCAAGTGAGTTCATTGATCTATTCAATGGGAAGCAAAGCTGAAAAAATATTTCGCTCATTCCACTTTGCTAGTGAAAACAACAAGAAAAGCTATGATATGGTGCTGCAGAAGTTTGACAAGTACTTTATTTCCCACCACAACATTATACATGAGTGGTCATGCTTTCTCACCTCGGCTAGCAACTCGGGGAAACAGTATATTCGTGTTCTGTACGAGATGAGCACATCAGAGATTGCTTGGTCCTGGACATTCATGATGAAGAGCTGTCCCGAAGGTTCCAACTCAAGGTTGCTGCCTAGGTTGGCCAGGTCCAGTGTGTTACTTCATCAGATGCAGTCAGTGGGTTTTACCAGATATCACTCCATGAGGACTTTAAACCACCTTCATCATCCCATTTGGGAAGTATGCCTTTTGATGTCTTCCATTTTGGATCACAAGTGCACCAGAGATTTTCCAAAGGAAAATGGCAGAGACACTGGATAGACTCGAAGGGACAGAGGTCTACATTAGGGTTGGGCGGTATCCAAACTTTGATACCGTTAAACCTTCTCAAGATTTTACCAGCATATACGGTATTACCAAAATGTTATAGTACGACTTTGGTACAAAGCTACGAAGCCACACCTCTATACGGTCTATGCTACGACCTGTAGATTTATATTCTCTGAATAGTTTCAGAGATAGTTTCATCTCCAGCAAGATACATGCACAGAACAGACTCACCAACTCGCTTGCAGCCTGACTTTCCGTCTTGTCTTGGTCTCCCTTATGAGCTGTCATGTGACAATGGAACAAAACTAATCGAACGTCATCTCCCCACGGAGTTAAAAGAAACATTATAGATACTATTAGTTTAAAATCATGATAGCATTAAATTGCTGCAGATTTTTTTAATGACGGTAATGAAACTGATACTGTTGCTACTTTTTGATACCGCAGGATACCGTAATACCATATTATCGCCCAACCCTAGTCTACATGGACAATATTCTCGAGAGAATGAGGAGATCCATGAGTAATGTTTGTCAAAAGCACTTCAAGTAATTGAGGCAGTCGGCCTCAAGTAAAAGTAACTGCAAATTCCAGCAGGACCAGGTACGCTTACTTGGACACATCATTGATGAGGATGGCTCCCGATCCAGACAAGGTTGTCAGAATCAAGAACTTCCCACAACCAAACACTGTAACAGAGCTGAAAAGGTTCTTAGGTATGGCAAGCTATTTAGCTAAATATGTGCCAGAACTGTCTACTGTGGGCGAACCTCTCTATGCACTGCAGAAAAGAGAGAGAGTGGGTTTGGGAGCCTGCCTGGCACACAGCTTTCCAGAACCTGAAATCGTTGCTAGCTGCAGCTCCTGTTCTTAATTTTTATGATGCTAACAAATATACTGTAGTTTCAACAGATGCAAACAGTTATGAACTAGGAGCTGTAATTGTCCAGCAGCGGGGGGACCAAAGGAAACCTGTGGCCTATACATCCAGAAGGCTTAGACACAGACACAGAGACCAGATACACCCAAATCGAAAAGAGTGCCCAGCCAGTGTCTGGACATGTGAGAGGTTTGACAAATACCTGATTGGACTCAGAAACTTCAGACTGATAACTGACCACAAGCCCCTTGTGCCACTGATAAACAGCAAAGACCTAAACAATTTTCCCATCAGGTGCCAGAAACTGTTAATGAGATTCATGCGCTTTAGTGGCATAGCAGAGTATGCACCAGGAAAAACTTTAGCAGTAGTGGATGCTTTGTCCAGAGGCCCAGAGCACTGTTATTGTGACAGGAAGATGTAGCTGCTCAAACAATATTATAATAAGTCAGATACCAACCACATCTCGGAGGATCAGTCAAATAAGGCACTGCTCGCGATTCATAGCTGCCAAAATTTCACTGCTTCATTAGGTCAGGCTGGCCAGAGAACTGGTCAGAGACTTTTACCAAGTGAGAGGAGAGCTGTCAGAGCTAGATGGGCTTATTGTGAGAGCATGTCGCATTGTGATTCCTTTAGACCTGAGAGAGACAGTCCTAGACAGGATCCATGATGGGCACCAGGGTCTAACCAAGTGTAGGGAGCTTTACAGGGTGTATGGTGGGCCAAAATGAGGGAGGACATTTCCACAAAAGTGCAACAGTGTCCATACTGCACACAAAACAAAAACACGCAGAGAAAAGAGCCATTACTTCCAAGTTTACTTCCACCAAGGCCATGGCAGAAAGTAGCGATAAACCTATGCAAGTTCAAAAAGCAGAACTTTTAGTTGTGTCCGACTACTTGTCTAGATTTATAGAGATCCTGCATTTGCCAACAACTACTAGCAGTCAGGTAGTCTCCAGGCTTAAGGCTACTTTTGCTCACTATGGTATTCCAGAGGCATTAGTGAGTGACAATGGGCCACAGTTAGCCACAGCTGAAATGAGGGTGTTTAGCAAAGAGTGTGATTTTGCCCATGTTTTTCCCACACGTGACTAGATTGATATCCCTTTATATAAAAAATACAAAGATATAATTTGTAGAACTATATTTGTGTCTGAGTGGCCCAGACTAGTCAAAGCAGAATTAAGTAACTTCAGCGACAGTGCTCCCCCAACAGGTCGCTTGTGAGAATGCACTGTTGTAAATACTGTCCCCATTCCCCCCTCCCTCTGCGCTCAGTTGAGCGCTCATTTGTTTTCACAAAGCCAGTGAACACTGTATGCAACAAAAGCATTCTATATTCCCCTTGAACTTCCAAACGGGTTGATCCAACACAAATGCGTTACTGTTAGCCTTGTCCTGACTTTACATATGGGTTAAAGTTGTTCGTTGCTCCGAGGGATGGGCATTGAGATGATCATTAAGAATTTCGTATATGCAGTTTCCTGGTTACTGCAACATAAAGTTGAGTGCGCATGTGTCCAAAAGACAAACACTGTTCAGTCTTTTCATCACAACAGTAGCCACCATCAGCATCATCAGCATCCCTCTGTCAGAGTGAACATACACATTCCACTGAGTCATGTCCTTTAGTCCGACAGAAGCTGAACGCATCAGCGCACAAGGTGCAAGCTGTTTTTTTCAGTGCTTATGCAAATGAACCATGTGGTTTTATAGACGAGGACTATTATCACAGAAGAGAAGTCCTAATGGCAAATTTGAGGAAAAGTCGGTAAACCATTATTTTTTACATAATTTGAGGGTGCTGATTCAGAATATTTTGTTTACCAAGCTGGATTTTGAGTTCTAAACCTTCTAATTTGCATATTAATGTATATATGTGTGTATATATATATATATATATATATATATATATATATATATATATATATATATATATATATATATATATAAAAAAAAAAAAAAATATATATATATATATATATATATATATATATATATATATATACAAGCTTCATAAAATACACATGTTTGGTACCATATGAAAGGTCTTTTTATGGTTTTTCAAAAAAAATATTCTTTTTTTTTTTTTTTTATCACTACCCACATGCCATAAATTACATGTGAAAATCGGACCATGTTAGGTTTTCTTGTTTTTAACAGGACCCTCATACATAACCTATTTAAAATGTTCAACATTTCATGATTTTTTTAACAGTCCTAGTACATATCTCAAAAAAATTTTAAGGGTCTACTACACATACAAGTAGGTTTAAAAGGGGGTTAAAAATGGTACGCCACAGAAATGAACTTTTTTTTTTTTTCATTTTTAAGTTCATATAAAATGACAGTGAGTTGAGATACCAAAGTTTCGATAGATGTTATTTGAACACAGAGTAGAGGAGTACAAAGAAACATACTTCCCTCACTAAATGAGCTGCAACTTGAAAAGTATTGATCAAAAATGACTAAAATTTCACAGGGCTGGTTCATGATAGTAAGGGACCAGCTGGTATTTTTTTCAAAATTTTTAAAAATCCATAATGCATGACATTTTCTGGAAATTTGATGAAATGGCGTGGAATGACCCAATATAAAAATGTTAATGATTAATCACAAATCGATAGTTAATTCTCCGACAATCATTAAAGGTTGTATGGAGGATTTATTTTCGTTTCAAATTGTCAATGATGGCATTATAGAGATGCAGTAGCCTTGTAATTATGATGACCAAAAAAAAGAGAATAAAAATTCATCAACTCTGGACGTGGTGGGGCTAAACATTTGCCAATAGATAACGACACTGCCTCGTTATCTGTGAGCTGACAGGCTGTCAATCAAACTCCCTACATTTCTAGCGTAACTGACTTGCCTGCGCGCTGCCATTACGTGGTTTATGTACGTCTGTCACGCAGTCCACAGACGCAAGACACTGTTTACTCCACCAAGGCAACAGTTCTTAGCGACTTTTTTGACCTATATCTTCCTCACAGTTCGCACAAAGTTTGTTGCAATGGCAGACAAGAATCCAGGAGCAGTTAGCCGCAAAAGAAAGTCCGTTTTTGAGGTCGCTGAAAAAAGAAGACAAGGGGAAAAGCAGCGAAGCCAAACTAAAGTGATTCTTGGAGATTCATTCCAGCGATGGTGCGACTGAAGCAGACGCAGGGTCTAAAGACTGACGCACTGGTCCACAAATGACCAGGAAACTTCTGCTTATTATGAAACGTACTTTATTTCCAAGAGCTACACAAACGTTTTTCAGGACACGAATGCGACATCCTATGCCTGAAAACGTAATTTTCAAGACAAAGAAAGAGTCTGCTTGCTGCTGCATGTTATAGCTAGTTCATTCGCACGAAATCTCCGCGCACCCTTCTCTGCACCCTTTCCTGCTCCTCTCCCCGCTGCCCATTTCGCTCTTCTCCCTGCTCCTCACTTCTTCTCCGCGCACGAAATATCCACGCACCCCCTCCCCCCGCTCCTCACTTCTCCGCCTTGCCTAACCAACACTGTAGTTAATTGTTTACAAGTCATGTGCAGCGCACCGGCTGTAAACAAACCTGTTTCTGGCGTGAGGAAGAGGGAGGAGGCGTTTCTACGTAGGGAGCTGTGGGGGGAGGGGGGGTGGTTTCACGAATGCGCAACATTTGAAAAAGGACAAACAGTCGCTGGATTTCTCATTCCTTGGAAAATCCTCTATACAACCTTTAAGAAAATTATATAGAATGCTCATCCCTAGTTGCTCCGTTTACAGACTGACATATATACAACAATATTGACTGACAACAAAGAACACGTCCAGCTGCTAAAACATTATAACATTACTACTACATACAGATGAAACATCAGTCAATTACAAAAGTAACCCTGACGTGACGCGCTTCGATCACGCGCAAATGCGTGATCCCGTTCAATGCTGAGCGTAAGTCATAGTCAGATATCACGTCAGGGCTAAATTTCCAAATACTTGTTTTTGCTCACTGACAACACAAGCTGTACATTTCCAGCATGCGGACGAGACATTAGCCGCTCAAATCAAAGGATTTATACAAGCATTTGTCAATCTAATGGTTCAGCTTCATAGCTACAATGGAAAACGTAGCATGCTAATAGCGTCTACGAACAAAATAACTGCTTACTAAAGTTAACAATGACTTAAACTGCATAACTATAACAATGATACAAGGAATGCATATGAAACTTACGTGTTCAATAACAATATCTCCAGGTCTGCGTCGCTCTTGCGCCTTTCTGTTTCCTTGAGCTTTGCCTGAAACACGTTCCCCAGATTGACTCCATGTGAGCTCGGGCTCTGTCCGATTCATGTTTTCTTTTCCTTGCGTCCTCGGACAAAGGCTTCCGCTGTCTTTTAACTGGCTGTGCCATGACTGACACCTCACAAATACAGACTAGATATTTATTCTTGCAGTGAACTGCGGATAGCGCCAGTACGGGGTGTGTCGTTAGCTCGGTTACCTGTGTGTATGCTGAAGTACCGTAAAGCAATTTCACTCTCGCGAAACTCAATAAAATAAAATAACAATATTAAATAACTTATTATTACAATAATAAGGGGCACCAAAGTTGCATGTCTTATTTTTCTGCCCTGAGACAGCTGCGGGTGCCAGTGTACCCTTCAAACACCCCAAAATGCCATATGTAACCGTCAGAGGGTCTTTGAAAGACATTAAGGTTAAAATGTTTTGCTTTAAAAAGCATTTCTGCTTTCTTGACTAACCTGAAGTAAAAACAAACTTGTTTACAGCTTGTGTGTGGTGTTGATGGGCTAAAACATCAGCGCTCCTCTCTCTAGCTGACATGTAGAGCTGGCAGCAAGCAATGAGAGATGAGCTCCTGGTCACCGGGGCTGTCAGGAGTTTGTGGCACAAAGCCTCAGGCAGATGTCTCTACCTGTACTCTCTGTTCTGACAGGAGAAGGTGGAAAGTCTTTCCAGAACAGGCCACTATAAAAGGTGATCATAGCTCTGACAGGCTGTGCACACTGTGCAGGGGTCAAAAGGACTGACCCTCTGATCTGTCATCTGCACTGCTGTCACTGAAGGGAACCAGTTTGTGCCTTCTACAAGCTCTATGTCAAGTCTGCTGCACCAGTGTGGCATCCCTATGGTAAATACAAAGGACAACTACAGTCTTAATCCTCCTGTTAAGTAGTCTGCTCTCATAGCCAGGGTCACATCAAATAATTCAGTTTAGTAGTGACTGAGGGGATCGCCTCACAACAAGAAGGTCACAAGTTCGACTCATGGGCCTTTCTGTGGGAAGTTTCCATGTTTCTCTCTCTGTCTCGGGCTGTGTACTCCAGTTTTCCTTATGGACCCAAAATATGCACAATAGGCAATATGGAGCTACGGCAGTCCTGACCAAACCAGGTTAAAGATCTGGAGATAGGTTCCTGGGAGCTCCACAGCTCTTGCGGGTTTTCCCATGCAGTAGCATTGAAGGATGCAATGCAGAGGGCAAATTTCCCTGTGGGGAAAATAAAATGTACCTTATTAACCTAAACAGTACTAACAGATGTCTAACATCATTCAAAACATAGTCAGACAGTCCGTTTGTGACCCACAATAGCACAGGACTTATGGGTCACATGATACACGTTCTTATATTGTACAGATTTACACATCTTGAGTCTGAACTGAATTAATGTATTTCCACTCTTTTCTACAGAAAAACTCATTTAGCAGATCGAGCTGGAGCTGAAAGCTAATTAAGCATACACTTGAGGCCGTATTGTTCATGTGAATCCCAAGAGTTACTGTCTAAACACAAGTAAATTACGTTCTGTATGCTATAGCTTAGAAACATGAAAATAACATGAATATTTTTCCTTTTATTCATTAGACACATTAGTATACCCAATTAAAGCACTAGAGTGACATTGGCGCCTTTAATTATTTAAAAAGCTTTGCGAGTTTGACAAATTGGTGATCCTGACCAGGCCTTGAGAGCATGGAGGATTTATTGTATGCTATTGAACGCACACAGAAACTAAAAGCCTCCATAGGATTTACTCTATATGAGACAGATAAACATTTCCAGCTGTAAAATTCTGTTGCAGCCCAATGGCAACAGTATCTGAGTAATTACACATAAAGGAAAGTGGTTTGCTGTGAGGGATACTGATGTGGAAGCAGTGCACGGCCTTATCAATATTGAACATAGTGATTCAAGTTAATAGTCAGTCTTTCATTGTGAGAACTGACCATCCGATTCATTTTGAATTACCCAGCTCTAGAGTGAAGTGAGTCACTAAATAAATTTAAAATGGATGTCTCAGTCCTCCATTTGAGTTTCAGCAACTTCTAGACCTGTCATGATAATACATTTTGAAATACAATATATTTGTAACCCAGGTAGTTTTCTGTCCCTGGCCCTCTGTACCTTATATTTTGGCCGCCGTTGTTCTCAACTATCACGCACGTATCGCGAGACTAAGTGCGTCAAGCTCTTTAAACATGGCCGCGCGCGCTCCCATGTGTGTTGTGTTGGTCCCGGGTGAGACTGAGCTGCTGCAGGTAGAAGATGATCACTGTTAAAACTCACTGTTTTCACTCTAAAAGTATGTCAAAGTAACTGTTATGCCATCAACTTCTCTAGATGCCTCTTGCTTTCGTAACGAAGTGCTGTCGTGATCCTATGAGACTTAACTAAGTGGAACTGGTGAGTGTTAACTTTGTTTGTTGTTGTTCGGAGCTAATGCTAATGCTAATGCTAATGCTAGCATTCCGATTCAATCTGCTGCATACGGAGCTGGTGCTGGCGCTAGCGTCACTCGTTCGCGTTCATTTATATGACCGCTTTTAAAGGAGCGATTTATATTCTGATCAGTCCACTTTATTCACGGCTTTGTGCTAATATTGACAGTGAATTATGATAATTATATAACCCTGTTAAATTGTTGGTCAAATAATTTAAAATGACTTAATCCCTATTGTTGGAAATATTTTACTATTGAGTACTCTTTATTGACTAATATTTGTACATGTACATGGATGCATGAATGATTCTGATTCTGATTTATTATGACATCTTGTTATGATATTGCAAATTTTTTTTATAGTGACTTAGTTCTACTTGACTATTGTATTACTCACTGCTGGTTCTGTTTTGTACAGGCCAGGTTCCAGAAACTGGACTCTCAGACACTGAATGGCGAGCTAAGGCCTAGAGCCCGAATCAAACTAAGAGTGCAAGCATCTGCCAGTGTGGTAGGAGGCGTAGCAGCCGCACAACCCCACACACACTCTCGCACCCCCACTGCCCCCTGCTGTGGGCACTGGGCCCCTCATTGACTCTGCTGGGAATCACCCACCTTACCATAACCATCTCCGGAACTCTCTTTTTTGTGTTTTTTACGTAACTCCGTGTGGATTATATTAACTTTTGCTGTGGCTCAACTGCACTTGGACTAAGGACTATAACACGTTGAACTCCTCATAGACTCTGAATGCAATCACATGAATGTGCACACCTGTAAATATTGTAAATACTCTCTGTCTGTTGGTACACTGTAAATAATACACCACAACTAAGCATTGCAATCCTGTGTAAGTGTCTTATTAAACACCTCACTTCCCTCTGAGCCGAACCCTGGTCTTCTGATCTAGCCTATTGTTATTACTACCACTACTATACTTCATATCTGTACTAATCCTCTATTGTGGCATTGTATAAGTGCTACATATTGCTGAAGTAAACAGACGATAATACTGAAACTTATTAATGCCACTGACAACCCAACAACCCAAGAGCAGATTTATACCAAAAATTATTCTAAATATACAATACTTTTAAAATCAGGAGCTGTATGAAATAAATAGCAAAATGAAACACTTTCACACTAGTAATATGGCTTAAATCACATTGTACAGTCAGAAGATAACCAACAATTTCCAGCAATGCAAAGAAAAAAGCGCATGTTAAATACTGATCCCAAAAATATATTGTTCCAACTATATTGAGCAACTTCCCTGGGCCCTTTTATCTACATCATTGTCTCACTTAAAAAGTAAAAGTGACCGAATAGGAGACATTTTATTGGTATATAACACATCACAGGATGAGTACATGGTAACATGCGGTCACAACCCCTTTATCCGTTTTACAGGGCTGTCGTCTCGTGACCTCCTCTGTCATTCCTCAACATCAAAGGACAAACACTCAATACTCGGGGTCGCTCTCTGTGCACAGTGAAGTGATCTAGGGCAGGCGTTCATTTTCCCCTTTTAGAAGTGTGCTAATGAAGTCACAAACAGACTGACCCGGTGGGACGTGCCCGGTCTCAGTAGCACAGACTCCAGGAGAGACTTGAGAACTAATTGGCAGCACCCTTGTTTCTAGTGTAATCGCACTTATCTGGTGAGTCACCTTCGAGGGTCATTAGGAGGCGCTGGATTAATTGAGCAAAGCGAGGCAGAGTGGAGAGGGGGAATAGAGGGTGCTGCCACTTGGCCCATTACGCAGACCACAAACTTTTTTCCAAGTCTGACATGTCCGCTGACCTGGGACACTTCAAATCACTCTGCTTAATCTTCCCTCCACTGTGACTACAACGAATGCATTTTCTTTTTATAGTTGCGATTATTCTTCACAGGCCTCACCCACCTGACCACTTGAACAGATATGTATAACTTTAAGTACAAAGCGGACTAATGACACTGCTTTCAGCCCGCGCACTCCAGGGACTATACACAAGTGGAGAGAAATCTTTGAATTAAAAAAAATTAAAAATCAAAGACAGTGTTTGGGTTAGTGCAATATCTTGGTTCCTGGAATGCTGGTGCGTATGTCTATTCATATCAAGGACATGTGCAGTATGGTGCCTGCCAATATAGAATGGTGTCATAAAACAGGCCGCATAGGGAATAGTGTTGTGCAGATTTTGGCTGAATACCACAAGGAATATATTTTCAAGGTCAGTTCATCAACTATTTGAAATGAGTTTGTGAATAGGCAACATTCTTCCATTTTATCCTCACTGCGAAGAATGTAGATAGTCATACAGACATGAAATGGGTAGTTTATAGTAACTCACATTATGTCAGTCAAATTTGGCCCTGAGACTAGTGTGGATGAGATGTTTTGCTCCAGACACAACCACAGCAGGTATATTGGTATATACAGTACATAATTTCAGTTTACTAAACCATGTAGAGTAAATTGTGGTACAAAATATTTCCTGGTCAGTTAGTGGCCAGTGCAGTGATGAAAGGACAGGGCCAGGCCCTGCACTGAGGACAGCTCGAATGAGCGGGACTAAGCCCCTGCATGAGTGCCCTCTCTCTGCCTGTCAATCAAGAACGAAGGGGCAATCTAATTGGCCAATTTTAACACTAGGGCCAGCAGCTTACAGACAGAAGGCCCAAAGAAAGGAGCATATCTGACCATGTAACCCTTAAAACAACACCAAATCTGACAGGATACTCATATTTATGTTATATTTGAGAGAATTTATTTTATTATTTTTTTTTTTTTATCTAAAAAACAAAGCAAAGAAGGCCTGATGGCACACCACTAGATCTATTGTATGAGTAGCTCTTGAGGTCAAAATATGTCCAAGTGTTTTATTGTGGTGAATAATTAGTAGCCCTGCACAATTTTGCAATATGCAATAATAATCTTGTGATACTGTAACATACTTTTTGACTCTATAATTACTGTCATCATAAAACAAGAAAATTACAACTTTAATTTACTAATGAAACTCAAAATAAAAAACAGAACTAAATAAAGGCAAATTTTGGGCTTAATGAGGACAATCTTTAATAAAATCAGCTTTATTTAACACACATATTTATTTTTCATATGGAGAATCTTGGTATTGGTGATATATTAAGTATGTTGTGATATAGGTGAGGAATAACTTTGAACCATTTAAAAATGAACTAGTTCTGTTCCCTCTGATCCTTTTATGACAGTAAAAATCAGGTACAGCACCTTTAACTTGTTTTATTGTTTCCTCTGAAAGTACAGTGCCAGAATCTTCCATTATGGATTTGCAGGACCCATAAGCCCACTCTTGCTTTTTTCAATGTCAAAGATGAGATCAGCTTCTTCCTTTTGATGGCTCAGCAGGTCAGCGTGCATTTACTGGCTTGAGGTTACATCAACACCAATATAAAGCCTTTTGTGGTGGGGGATAGACCACACATCTTGTAACCACACGCAGCCTCGTTCTCCAAAAGTTCGTTCCTTTCTTTGGTTAGCACCTGAATGTTGTTAGGTGCTTGCTGAACAAACTACATTTAACCTTCTCTAATGTTGCCAGATTGATGCATTCACTGCAGTTGTGTTGGTTGTTTTGTTGGTACAGCTGGATCAGGGCTAGATGGATGTTGATGGCGCTGACCTTTTACGTGCGTGCTCCTCCATGCATAGCACCCCGGCAGAGGAGAGGCTTGTCAACGGAACAATATGTCGGCGTACGCTCTCTAATCTCGTACTAAAACAGCAGCAGCTTTCTCATTGAGGAAGAAGCGGGAGACAGACGAAAAGGGCAAATTTGTGTTCTGCTACTTGGAAAAACATGCCTTTCAACTGCACTGTAAAAAAGAAAGGGAATTGTGGGAGCTGTGGGGGCAACAAAATGTCAACATGATAAATCCAAGCTTAACAAGATCTCTCTCTAAGCAAATCCAGAAATTAATAATCAAACAAATCACATTTTTAGAATAATTGGCTTTGGTTCCTCATCAATCCCCAATGTGAGGTCTATAAATCGGGCCTTAAAATAAGTTATGGCTCGTATATTGGCTTTGCACTGCCCTGTGGGGTGCATACAGAGAAGGATGGTGCGTTTTATTGGCAAAAGGATGGTGCTTGTAAAACTAGGCTCGCCAGACCTCGGAGGGTGTCAGACTTACATGAAAGAAAGATCAATCATGCAGACCTGTGTCAGTGATAGATGGAGGGGCGGGGATTCTGTTCTTACTCATGGGCTTACCTCAGAGGTTTAGTGCACAGACTGTAACTACACATTACATCAAAGCAAGCATGACAAGAAACAAGGTGACAAAACTAGTGCATTGCTTTTCCATGAGAACTATATAAGCTAATTAAAAAAAAAAAAAAAAAAACACGGTCATCTTATATACAAATAATGTTTGGCCACACTGCTTGTAGCTCTCCTCAAGACAAAAGACAAGAGGTGTGTCTGAGGGAAATGATTCTGTGAGTCATAATAAAATAAAATAACCTTATTCCAAAGACTGACATTTAAGCACACCTAAACGTAGTGGTTTAGACTTGATTGTTTTAAACTTTACACCCCTGTGGAAACCACATTATGTTGTATCATGTTGTGTAGAGCTCTCACCACTGGACATAAAGCCGCAACAGTGACAGTAATGCTGTGTTGAAG
The DNA here is from genome assembly GCF_026225935.1 of Boleophthalmus pectinirostris. NCBI lineage: Eukaryota > Metazoa > Chordata > Actinopteri > Gobiiformes > Gobiidae > Boleophthalmus > Boleophthalmus pectinirostris. Next base: position 40,520,879 of record NW_026571299.1, on the reverse strand, counting down.
TTTCCCATTGCAGTAGAGAGGAAGTCTTTGTGCCTCTTTTTTTATTTTTTTCCATAACTCCCTGTCACTCGTCTATAATTGCTCCCCTATTGTTTCTTCCTGAGCAAATTGTTAATGAGAATTTCCTGCTATGTCGACGTTGTGGGCACAGTCACTTGTTGTCTGCCAGTGCGAGCCTGTGAGTAATGGGTGTGACTAATACAGGCTGGCAGCTTCCACCCGGGTCCCTCCCTGCCATCTGTCCCCCGCCACCCCTCTGGGTGCACCGGGGTGCTCTCGGCAGGTTTTAGCAATCATACAGCCATAGACGGACTCACATGCACAGCCGACTCCACGTCCAAACACTCTGAAAATGATGTTTTTCAGATCTAGGACTTTGGCACACACTGTGGTTGTGCATGACTGCACAGTCACCTTCACAAGTTACTCATCAAATCAGAGAACAGACCAGTACTTTCTAAAGTCATCGATCAGAAAATGATACATTAAGAAGTTTGGTTCAGTTGAGTGTGTGTTCTCTGCCTTTTGATGTGTGGTTATACACATGCACACTCTACCCAGAAGTCCCCTCTGGGTCAAACCTGAGACCTTATTTTGGTGAATTGAGGTGAGTGTGAGATGATCCATATACTTAGACCTAAGACTAACTTTAATACCCCCAGGAAAATTACTTAAACAAAGTAGCTCACAGACAAAGAATAAGGTACAAAAATAGGCCTGCACAGATTTTGGAAATGTACAAGAGGTAAACTCATAGGAGCTCGGAGAGACACTAGGAGAACATTGTAACATGATAAGAGGCTCAATAAAGTAGATCCAGTACATTAAAGGAACTTTAGTGTGTATTGTATTTCAAAGAAACATAAACAATTAGCCCCCGTGTTTGTAGGATTTTGTGTTTTGATTTCTCTGGTGTCCTGAGTCGGTTTCTCACTTTCCTTAATATTTAAAGACAAATGAGTTGCGTGAGTCAGTTTACAGGCTAAATGCATTCCTGAATGTCCATGTTGGGTTAAGATACCGTAGGTAGGAGCAGTATGAATCTTATTACAGTGGCCCCTGGACCAGTCCCTGCAGCCAGATGCATCACTCTCACTGACTTCAAATTGCTGTCCAATGAAGTAGAATTGATTCACAGCCCTGTTTGGGTTCTCCCGGGCAGTTTGGGCAAGAATCTTCTGAAGCTGCAGTATTAATAGCTTTCTGGTATCTCTTCTGTCATGGTGTACCTGCAATGTCTGGAAGCTGCTATTCCAAATAAACATTACCTCCTAACTTTCACTTGAGGTGGCGATTGGACACAAGTTGAAGTTGTTCTGTAAGAAAACACCTGAGTGCTTAACAAGGCTTATATTCTGCAGGACTAATGTTTTGGTTTTTAAACCCAGTTTTCCCTTATCAAAGACTTCCTGGTGTTGTGTCTTGGATCATTTGTGCATGTGTTTGCATGTTTTCAAGAGTTTGAAATGCTTTGGCTTCCATTTAATGTTATATGTTGGTACTTGCAGTAGAATTAGACTGCATAAAGAAGTGGACTGGGGAGTATGACATCACCCATAGCTTCTGGTTCCAGTCAAATGAAGCTCACCTGGGTTAGCAGCTAAAGGGGTAAAATTTGAAGGTGAGTTTCATGTTAGGAATAAGAATTAATTTATGGACAAAATAGCAAAATAAAAACACCAAGATCATGTAGATCAGGTTAATACAAACATTTTAAGATCAACACGGTTACGGAAAGAGAAGTAACGTTTTTTCAATACAAAGTGAATTGGAGCGTGAGTCAATGGAGTTCACTTCCTGTTCAGAACACGGCTAGCAGGTTAGTACATTTATATATACAGTCTATGTGTAGAACAAAATGACTGTTCATAGGTTTTTTAGTTAGTCCTGAGCAGCTGAGATTTGGATGCATGTACCACCATGTACCACCATGTACCACCATGTACTATATGTATCACTATGTCTAGCTCCAGTTCCTCTTTGGCTAAAAAGGAGTTACACACTTTGGGGCAATGATTGAGAAAGACCACACTGTAGTGTAGTGCTGCTGTGGTGGCTCTGTGTTCCTCTGTGCATTGCCCCAGGCACCGTCAATCTCATTCTGCCTCATTAAAAGAAACAGGCTATGGTGGCCACTGACTGCCAAAAATAAAATCCACCAATTATTGACTTCATATTATTCTGGTCTCTGTTGAATTACAGTGGAATGTACATTATATTTTGACATTTACAGGCTTAATCTCAGCAGTAGATTTAAGTGGGTGTAGCAAAATTCAATCTTGTTGCCACATTAATGAGCTTGATTATCTTAAAATTTCAGATGGAAGGCAGAGTTCTATATATGGAAGAAAATTAGATTTTTATTTATTTATTTTTTTTATGAAAATCCACAATTATTGGAGTGAATTGCCCTTTGTTCAAAAATGGGTTCCCAAATTTGCCAGTGTTAAACTATGTGTCAAAGTCCACTTAAATGACAAGAATCACATTTTAAATAGACACATACCACTACTTTTTGAAGCTAGTGAAAAAAAACCCCAAAAAAACCCAACAAAAAAACAAAACTTGTTGCTGATAGAGGAGAGGTTATGCCAGTTTTTGTTTTCTTTATCCATGACCAAGTAAAAATCTGCATTAAAACTATGAAAATTGTATTGTATTGTATTGCTGCAATGTCACATGAATGTAATCTATATTGAAAGAGTATGACCTCTGTTTCAAACAGTGATGTCTGCTTTATGGGCAATGTGTGGCCCTTAAAAAAGGTTTTTAGGGTGAACAGCTATTGCACAGCATAGTGTGGGTGCACACATGCACCCCTGAAAGTAGTGTATACATTATTATTGGCCCTCGCCCCTAACTTTGGGCGAGGGGTATTGTTCTTCGTCGGTTTATTTTTTTTTTAAATTTTTTTTTTATTCCCTTTTCCGACCAAACGATCGCATTTTTGACCCCCTGAACATCGACGAAAAGTCCCCAAACCGGGGTCCAGATCGACCGGTCCGGCGAAAAATTCGATAAAACGGGCATCGCGACAATGCCCAAAGCCCCCCCACTCAACAGCGCCCCCTTGAAATTTCAAAATTTTGAGATGACTGGGAGGCTCAGACGCATATTTTGGAGTAGGGTCACGAAATTCGGAACAGTGATAGAACTCATGGAGACAAACAAAAAAGCCAATCATTGTGCACCCGTATGACGAACAGGAAGTCGGCCATATTGGATCAAAAATTCGGCGCTGTTTCGACTTGGGGGTCTACAAAAAGATTCAAGTCCCCGGGGTTTCGTCCAAATGAGCTCAGATTTGACATGTCACATCTAGAGACATGAACTCACAGAAATTTTCAACTTTTTTTGAGATACTCCGTACGGTTCGCCCGTAGCACGCCGGCGAATAACGCCTTCGTTTCCTGTTTTTTCGAAGGCCTGTCACGGCCACAGGCATTGTCATAGAGAACTCAAATTCAAATCACAATTGCGTGACCCAGGCCTGAATGTGAATGAAATATGAAATCTAATAAAAGTGAACTCTATAGCGCCCCCTAGCATAGACGTGAAACGTCAACATTATCGGATTTTTACCAAATTCGGAAATTAAATTCTATGCCTGATGACAAGCAAAAAAGTGCATTACGGACATGGGGTATTTTTCACAGTTGGCCACCAGGGGTGCAAAGACTCCCCCCAAAAAAAGTTAAAAATTTATTACACAAACAGGTTTTGTCCGATCGTGCTGAAATTTGAATCACTAATGCATGATCCCGGCCTGAATATAATACACTATAAAACATATGAAAAATGAACTCTATAGCGCCCCCTACCATAGACATGAAACGTAAGCATTATTGGATTTGTACCAAATTCGGGAATTAAATTCTGTATATGATTACAAGCAAAAAAGTCTATTACGGACATGGTGCATTTTTCATGGTTGGCCAGTAGGGGCGCAAAGACTCCCCAAAAAAATAATAAAAAAATGATTACACCCACAGGCTTAGTCCGATTGTGCTGAAATTTGAATAAGAAATGCATGATCACGGCCTGAATATAATACACTATAAAACATATGAAAAGAGAACTCTATAGCGCCCTCTACCATACACATGAAATGTCAACATTATCGGATTTGGACCAAATTCGGGGATTAAATTCTATGCATGATTACAAGCAAAAAAGTCCATTATGAACATGATGCATTTTTCATGGTTGGCCAGCAGGGGCGCAAAGACTCCCCCTAAAAATAGTAAAAAAATGATTACAGGGACATGCTTAGTTCGATTGTGCTGAAATTTGAATCACTAATGCGGGATATTGGTCTGAATATAATAAACTATAAAACATATGAAAAGTGAACAGTATAGCGCCCCCTACCTTAAGGCCCGTTCAGACCAAAGCGTCAAAGCGTCCACTTTCTATGTAAAGTCTATGTGGACGCGCGACTAGAGCGTCCTGCGTTTTTGCAGCGCGTTTTCGGCGTCAGCGCGGCGCGAATCTGGCGTCGACGCGGCGCTTCTTGAGCGTTTTGGCGTCAGCGGCCAAGACGCGCGTCCAAAGCGTCAGCGTCAAGAAGTTGAAAATGCTGAACTTTTCACGTCAGACGCGCCGCGTCAACCAATCAGGGACGAGTATCCAGTGACGCAGCGACGTTATTATCAGGAAGCAAGACCCGAGAACCAGAACCAGAACCACCAACATGAGCGGAGCATAAATATATACGCCACAATCACCGAGCCGATCGCGAAGGACTACACCAGGACCGGACCAGGACTAAACCAGGACTCGACTGGGACTAAACAAGAACTAGACCGGGACCAAACCAGGACTAGACCGGGACTGATTCAGTGTCATTAGCGGAGTATAAATATATATACGCCCCAGTCGTCGACCCGATCTCCTCCGCTGATGTTTTATGTCATAAAAACACTCTCTCAGTCTGGTCTGATATTGTTTTGGGAAAAGACCGGGACCGGGCTTTTGTTTCCAGGGCAACGGACGCGCGTCAAGTATTTTTGTCCCGTTTGTTCACGGCGTCAAAGACGCGCGTCGGGGGCGTCTACACTCAAATGCAAACGCGTCCAAATAGAGGCGTCAAGGCGTTTTTTGACGCTTTGGTGTCAACGCCTCTTTAGACATGAAATGTTAACATTATCGGACTTGGACCAAAGTCGGGGAATAAATTCTTTGCATGATTATAAGCAAAAATGTCTATTACAGTCATGGTGTATTTTTCACGGTTGGCCAGCAGGGGCACAGAGAATCCCCCCAAAAATATTGTAAAAATTATTATATGCACATGTTTTGTCCGATTGTGATGACATTTCTATCAGTTATACACTGCATGACCCTTATTCCATTGATATGTCAAATACAGTTATCAGGGATACAGCGCCACCTATATGAATGCACACAATTTATTATTGTGTGACATAAAATTAGTTTTACATTCATTTGTAAAACTTTGCCAAAACATTCACTGACGTACTCCTCATCATAAAAGTCAGTAAGACCTATGCCCTAGTTTTACACTTTGGCCTCTAGAATAATTTCACTTCTGAGAAATTTAAAGGCACACTATGTAACTTTTCTGGTGGAGGATGTGTTTTCATGCACTTAGTCTTAGTGTGACAGTGCTCTTGACCATTAAAGTCACGTGACCTGTGGCTTAGTGTCTACAGTTTGGCTCTAGAATCATTCACTTTATCCTATTTTAAAGGTACACTATGTCATTTTTCTGGTGGACAAGCTGTTGGCCTCGGGAGCTGTCGGGAAGAGAGAGCGGTGTGTCGGGGCAGTCGCGAGTCCCCGGCGGTCGCGAGTCCCCGGCGTTCGCCATGGGGGGCGGTGCGTGCCCGGGGCGAGGGCCACCATCGCCGCGCGCGGCTTTAATGTTTTTATTATTATTTTACCAGCAGTTCATATTACAGCAATGCAAAACCACAGGACTGAAGCGATCAAGTGCAGACTTGGCCTGGTGGCGTCTCTTGCTTGTTTTTATGTTCCTTAGGCACACTGCGGAACATTCCAGACAAATCTATCACATCTCCATGAAAACAAGCAAGTGGTAAATAGTGCACCTTTAAAGTTGTATCAGACCTAATGATAATGTGTGGTAAGTGAAATCAAACAGCACTACAGCTCCTGTTGACCAGTTGTTCTTTGTATTCCAGCATTTAATCTCATGGCCTATAGTATGTGCATATATTGTGTATTTATGTGTGCTTCTACTGATGTCAGTATCAGTAAATAAACTATACTCTGAGCAGTAAGCATTATGGATTTGCAAGCTTAACTGCAACTCTTAAAGATGTTCACTTCATTTAGGCCATTCAATTTTTATAATTTTAATGAGTAGCCTAATTATTCATTTATTTATTTTACCAATATTTATTTATTACATTATCAACAAGATCAGCATGACCAACTTAAGATATGAAGGGGCCAAGTATATGCTAGCCTATACTGTACTACACTGTAATAAAATATTAGTATTAGCTGACTAATTACTAAAAACATTTGTTTTATTGACCTCAACCTCAGATAAAGCACTGAGGTTTTTTGAACAGATGAAGCTCTCTTTGCCTTTGCTGTGTGAAATAAACTATTTGATGGTAATATACTAGTAATGTATTGGCAACAGTTTTACTGAGAGGTGCATGTTAAAGACTTCAATGGAAAAACACAAAAATGGGACACAATAACAATGCATTACTTTTTATTATGACAAATTAGTTCACTT
>NW_026571299.1:40443143-40513643 GCF_026225935.1 Boleophthalmus pectinirostris | reverse complement strand
GTACATTTAAATAGAAAAGGTCAAGAATGCACATCTGGCTCAATCAGGGAAAGAAAGGAAATAATAATCTCAGCTATGTCAGAAAAGTCAACAAAGAGGTTACGTATTGTAGCCTACACTTTTAGTCTGGTTGTGTGTGTTTTGTTTTGGGTTTTTTTAATCGCTATTTTGTCATTTTGAAGTAGTTTGAAGTTGCCTTGGCATACGATAAGGAAATTGCATTATTTTTTATATCCAAACTTCACACAAACTTTGAAAAAAAAAAAAGAAAAGCCTATTCCGCCATCCACCAGTATTCTTCAGTTTGCCATCACCTTGTGTAATGAGGCATTTTATTTGCATCTTCATCCTTTGTCTTTTATGCAGCAGCCATTTCCTGTCTAATTAAGTATAATTACCCAATGATACATATGTAAAATAGACGATTTGTTTTCTCACAAAGTGTACTCTTCAGCATTAAGTATGTTTTCCGGTAATGGCCCTGCTCTGTGCCAAGTATAAATGTGGACTATGAACCATCACTTGGCAGATTTGATCATATTTTAGCCATGATCTGTGGGTTAGCACTGTACGTACCTCGTAAATTAATTATTATCTGATTCTATATCTAGTGGCGTTTTATAACAGCAAATGCTCTCGTGTGAAACACCACAGGCCGCACAGCTGTGGAATAACTAATAAAAAAAAAAAAAAAAAAAAATCATAATATTTATTTTAAATATTTCTTAAACATGTCAGCCTTGAAAGTCAGGTATCATGGGTTAAGTGTTTTGCTTTCACTCTGTGCAGTTCCCACTCTGTCTCATGGAGCTTTGACTGTGCTTAAGATGCTAAAGTTGAGAGTTGAATAAGCAAAGCACCTCACCTGCATTCTGCCTCCAGGGACCTGAACTAGACACTAATTGAATTTTTGCACATGTTGTTAATAAAGCGCCGTATGCTCCTCGCCTCTGCTATGATTTCATTTGGAGGAATAATCCTGAACATTAATATCAATACGCACGCTATTGATTTTCCCCGTCGGCTCTGGTTTGAAAGTGAGCGAGTTTGAGAACGCCGGACTGAGGGATTCAATTGCACAAAATTTAATTTGGTGGTTTCATGTGCGAGCAGATATCCTGAAAGCCCGACTTGTCTGGAGCTGTGTTCAGTATCCTCCCTTGACCCCATTTTCGCGCTCCTCCTCCTCCTGGAGAGATGCATTACTCCAAAAGCAACCCAAGCGCTCTCATCTCTCCTGCTCCTCTCTTTTTGTTGAGAAATGTGTGGAACCTTTGGCCACAGTCCCACAGCGGCCTGTGGAAGGGCTGTGCTTAGTATTAGCATGAAGAGGCCAGGCCAAGTGTGTGGGCGCTCACTCCAAACAGCAGCCTGGAGTTTTTCTTCAAGTTCAACCCTGGGCATCTGTTGCACACAAATCAAAGAAAGCACCTCTGATTTGTGTGATTGGTTGATAATAATAATAATAATAATAATAATATATGTCTTTGCTTAAAAGCACACTGTTCTTAGATATATTATTGTAACAAAGAGCTAAATAAAGAATTGTTGGTGGGAGTAGAGTACAGTAGGTGCACACTGAATGTGGAGGGTGACTTCAAAATCAGCCTATTGAAGCTCTCGTGTGTTTTAGTGTTGTTTGATTAAATTTTAACCATGGCAGCTGCGCTGTACAGGTTTACAGTTAGGAGTCTAACCACTCACCCAATGACTCAGGTACAATGAATGAATGATTTGTGTTGATCCCTCTTTCAATGACTCTGAATGAATTCATTATAAAGCAGATTTTGAAGTGTGCCACTTGCCTAAAGCCGATAACATTGGCAATATTTTTGAAATATCCACAATTTACAGGTTAGAAGACTATAAGATTTAAATACATGCTCTGTGGGCAATGCCAAACATCCAAACACAAGAAATTTACAACAATTCACTATTTACACCATAGACTGTATAATGTTAGCAGTTATAGGAGGGAATTTGGAGCCAGACTCGATATTAGGAATAGGAATTAATTAACTGACAATATAAATAATTAAATACACCAAGATCATATAGAGTGGGTTAATATGAACTCAATATGTCTCACTACAGAGACAGGGTAGACTATATTCCAGTGTAAATCAGTTGTAGCCAGAAGCAACTGGAAGTGCCTCCTTGAACACTTCCTGTTTGGAATGCGGCGGTTAGCAGGTTACCTATGTCCATTTATATATACAGTCTATGATTTACACTAATCACTTTTAATTTACAAAAGAAATCTTGCTTATAATCCATCTACTTATAGATGTTAATAAAGACAAGCTGGTCTTGTATAAAAATAATGTAGTTAGATGCTTGTGTAAGACTGACATGCTTTTATAATCTCTACTGTATTCTTGTGAATGTGCACTCTGTTAATTGGACTCAATTATAATTAATGAGTACACTCAGCGAAGAATATTAAGGAACAGATGTTTACTCAGGCTAAGTCAATAGTCGCAGAAACCTTCAATCATGCCCCCTGCTGGGAACACAAAGTGGGCATTTATCCCCACCAGTTGACATGATATTGAATTGATTACCTTATTATAAGAAAGCACTGTTATTATTGCCATAACTCACTGCCCATTACCGATCCTAGTGCAGTGCAGGCGAAGACGGTGCGAACCCCATCAGGAGCTCATCACATGACCGCTGCAGATTCATCTTGTGTACTTGATTAGGTCAGATGTACAGGAGACGGCAGGACGCAGGAGAGCAGCTATATCCATTTCAGCATATGAAAATGATTTCCATAGACACCCCTGGGTAGTGAGAGGCCACTCCGCCACAGTCTGATTGAATACCATTAATCATGACTAAACTCTATCACAGGCACTCAAAGCATCAGGCTCTCAGCGCCGGATTAGATAGACTTTCAGATGAGGGATAAGAGGGGAAAACACTTACACACACAAAAGTTTGGAATGGTTTAATGTTTTGTTTTCACAGTCAAAGAACTACAAAGGACAAATATTTATTTCTGTGTAAGCCCATTACTTTAAAATTGATAATACAACAAGATGGACTTGAAGGTATAGGTTGGTGTGAAATGTAGTAACAACTAATACATATTTAGGTGTTGGAGCACCCTCTAATGTCACTAGTTACATGAAAAGAAATCAACAGATGAAGCCATTAGGCAACATGAGTTCTATGAAAATAGAGCCATGCATTTGTGAAGACAATTTGACCCCAGACACTACCTTGAATTGCAGCTAGGGAAAACATGATTTCTGAGTGCTCAAACAAGCTGAGCTAAAAGGAAAAGTCTGCTGACTTCTGGGTTGGACACAGTGTTGGGAAGGTTACTTTTAGAATGTAATCCCCTACAGATTACAGATAACACACCCCAAAATGTAGTTTGTAACGTAATCCATTAAATTACTTAAAGTGAGTAACGTAATCTGATTACTTTGGATTACTTGATATTGTCATGTTTTTTTAAACAACATGAATGTAGCAACCACATCCTGAAAATTCTTGTTTGTTGTCTTCAATTTGTCTGAGCCCAAGTCTCCATGAATAAACAACTGTTTGCTGTAGAGAAACAAAGACCATGAGATCTTAATATAAGAGGTTTTGTCTGTTAAAAGACAGTAACAAGATCAGTCTTTCCTTCACCAGATTAAAAAATATTATTGATAGAGAAATTATTTTTTATATGAGATCACCTTAAATTATGTCAACCTACTGTTAGGTGTCATGTTGTTTAGACCTGGATTAGTCCTGATTTTAGACCTGGTTTAGACCAGGTTTAGACCAGGTCTAGACCAGGTCTTTAGTTCTGGTTTAGTCGTGGTTTAGTCCTAGTTTAAACCTGGTTCAGTCCTGCTTTAGTCCTGGTTTAGTCCTGGTGTTAGTTCTGGTTTAGAGGCGCACAGGAGGAAGCGCGGTTTACGCGAGAAAACACGTTCCACACGCGGCGCACGAGACGACGGTGTCCGCGCTGTAACTACGGAAGGAGACGTGGTCCGCGCGTTCTCAGGTTGATGACGATGATGAAGGTGTGTGTGTGTTTGTGTTTGTGTGTGTTTGTGTGCACGTCCACTCATGTGGCAGGTCACTATAGGACAGTAGTGCAGATATTATGAGTCTATGCAGGTTGTTTTCACCAGGGCCAGTAGCTCCTGTTTCACATTTAAGTTGTAGGCGATTTTATATTAGTTTTTTTTATATATATCTCACATCGGGAGAAGAATTTCCAAGACACAAATGCGTTTTTACCAATGCACTGCTGCTTCCACTGTGTGACTGACACCGCCAACTTTAACATGACGTTTACGTCGCTCTTATTACCACGTTCTGTTTGGGTTTCCAACAATGAGTGAAATTACCGAAATAAAAAAATAAATAAATGGGATGTAGCACAAAATGTGAAAACAGGAAAATACCGCCTTGTAATCCACTTATTTCAGCAAAGTAACTGTAATCCAATTACCACTCATTGAAACAGTAACTGTAACGGAATACAGTTACTCATAATTTGTACTGATTACGTAACGGCGGTACATGTAATCCGTTACTCCCCAACACTGGTTGGACATGTGTGGTTCCAATAAGGTATGAGGAGCTACTTCCCACCTGTTATCACAGCCATTCTCCTCTATAGCTGCAGGTCATTCTAGCAAGAAATTCATTATTTATTTATTTATTTTTTATCAAAATGGCTATGTGACACTGAATCACACCAAATCCTACATGTATCATCGATTTAAAATAGGTAAGTTCAGAGCAGTGGGCATGTACTCACCCTTGCCTGTGTCAGCAAACTCCTCCCCCCACACACCACCTCACGATGCGTCCACTCCACCACCTCCTGTCCTGCCTCCACCAGCCCAGTAACACACTCTCTCTCACGGGAGACAGCCGCAACCCCACAGACAGACTTTAATAAAAAATAGTACTTTTATTAGTACTTTTTATTACTATTTAAACATTATCTATATTTCTCATGATACTTGCTGTAGCACTTTGGGATTTCCTTTAAATGCAATGTGCAATATAAATGTGCATTAAAACAGAAACTTTTCAACAGACTTGTCAAATGTATCTTATGAAATGAAAAGGTTCAGTTTACCATCTGCAGTAGTTTCCAACTAGCTTAAGGTGATGTCTGTTGTAGAAGGTTGTAAACATTTTTTCATTTGCAAAGTTTTAAATACATTTTCAGTGTTTTCACTTGGGGCAAAGGTAAAACTTGGATTTGTGCTCAGAAAATGAACTGAAATATTCTTACTACCTGTTTGATGAAAAAGCAGATGTACTGTATGTCCCAGCAGCCCAAGCAGCACAGTTACGTCAAACTTCAAAATTGGACAGAGGCGGATAATTGCTGCTGAACAATGATCCATCGTTCCATATTTTACTTAAAGATGTAACTTTTCTGGTGAATGGTTCACTATGCTTGCCTCTGTGGTGTTCTCCCATGTGGAAAAGGTATAGACAAATCATACACAATTTTAACATATTTTATCAGAATCTTAAAAGATTTGTATATGACAGTGAAAACTGTTACAAGATCTTTGGTAAATATGTGCAGCATGAAACATATAAAACTTTGTAACCTGCAAGAACTGAACATGACACTAATCCCACAAACAATCTCCTCACAAGTGTTGGACAAAGGTCATGTGTTGTGTGTGTGAGAGTGAGAAAGAAAATTATCACAGTGTGTGTCTGTGTGTGAGTGTTTGTGCGTGTTGGTGTGTGTCTGTGTGTGTGTGTGTTTGTGTGTGTCTGTGTGTGTGTGTGTGTGTGTGTGTTGTGTGTGTGTGTGTGTGTTTGTGTTTGTGTGTGTGTTGGTGTGTGTCTGTGTGTGTGTGTGTTTATATGTGTGTGTTTGCGTGTGTGTGCGTGTTGGTGTATGTGTGCGTGTGTGTGTTTATATGTGTGTGTTTGTGTGTGTGTGTTGTTGTGTGTGTGTTTGTGTGTGTGTGCGTGTGTGTGTGTGTGTGTTGGGCAGTAATGCAAATATTGCATTACAACCATAAAAAACATAAGACACACACTCTTCCACTGATATCACAGTGAACATACATCAGGCTGTGAAAAGATTTTTACTCTGCAAAATCCTGTAGCTCTTTTCCTTGTTGCCTCTTCAATGTTGCTACTTGCTTGTGGGAGACCAGGGTATTTGTAATTGTCCTCAACATCTGCTATAGTTTCCTCTACAGTAGTAGCTGGTTTGCTCAAATGAGAAGACACTGGATTGTCACAGGGGCAACCTGGGTTCAAATCCCCCTTCTGACTCAGATTTTGTTTTTTTAACTAACATATAATTAAAGAACACAAACATTATATGGAACATACAAAGAAAATGTAGTTGATCATGCACATTACCTGTAAATGTCATACAAAATGTTCACTTTATCTTTACTAGTTTTTCATAATATAGTTGTAGGAGAAAAATGTAAAAGGAGCCACTTTCAGGAGTAAACCACACATGACACATATTAACCTTATATAAAGATTTACTACAAAGACACTGGTCAATTTTCCCTGTTTTTTTCCCCATATGGGATTACTTTGCCAGGAATGTTCCACAGTATAGCATTTAATATCTATCCCCATGATAACAAGCAGTGACAAGGCCAAGTAAGCAGTAAAGACGTCTGGAATGCAATAATTATGCTATTTTCATATCTACATGATAATGTTTCCTCAACATTAGAGGAAGTGTTCCACTGTGTTTTTAAACTCCATATACCTTTACTAGAATCATTTGAATAATTTCAGTCATGTGATTGTCAAGCTCTTCTGAACAAAAGGTAAAAGGTAACTGTTATTTTGAAAACTACCACCACATGACATCACAAAATGGAACAGAGCATTTTGAGCTTTGGAGAACTAGACAGAGATAATACATGATTACTCAGACATGTGTGAATGAAACACACACCACTCCAGGTATGTTAACAGTGTTTTAACATGGCTAAAAGAGTCTTATTTTGCACAATATATAACATTACACTGCCGAACATTCCAGGCAAAGCAACATCTCTACGGTAGAGGAAAAGTTATACCGTGCTCCTTTAAACTGGAGTTCAAATGGCGGACATGGGGAGAGCTGGGTCTTGATTCGCGCTGTTCCACCTACGCCCCATCGCTCCAATTGAGACGTTCAGCCCTGTGCGTGATGAGGCCCGCCGCGCGAACTCCCGTGCTGTCAAGTGTGGCTTGGACCCATCCCCCTGACAGCTCTCTCCATGTACTTCAACCCCCCACTCCCCCACCCATCAGCATCACAGCACCAACAGCCCCCATTTCACACCACGCAGGTCAGGGATTATGTATGTGCGCGGGTAGCTGAGAGGAGGAGCTCAAGCGTGCACAGGAGATGGGGAGAAGCTGTCCGACGCCTCTGCCCTCAGTGCGCTCAGGGCTGTAGTGCGCGCTGGCTTCGTGTCCCCTACCTCACCTTGTGGCTAACATCGGGCCATATCAGCTTCCATCAAGTTTGTCCTCTTCCACAAGAATGTGTGTGGGGTCAGTGTGTGTGTGTGTGTGTGGGCCTGTTCAATATTTATCTTGTGTGTTGTGTGTGAGAGACTTACGGATTAATGCACACTTCAAATAGACTAGCACAACATGTCAGATTTCTGGAGCTGCTCTAAACCCCCAGTGACCACAGGAGGAAGAAGAGCGAGATGTATTCAAACACAGACACGGTAAATCCCAACATAAATAATGTGGTGACTTTGTTTGGAAACTAGACATGTTTTACACAGTTTTTATATTTTACTTATATTTATAGGATATGTGGCAATTCTGCCTCTACTAATGTTTAGGAACTAGCTTTGCAGAGAGCGAACAGTTTCTCCAGTAAACACTCAGGAAGCTTCTTGCTGTTTTGGGCATTTACTGAAGAGGTGATTGTAAAACTGTAACATACAAAAAATAAAAGACAGTTTACAGGAATTAAATCAAGCCTCGAGGTTTCAAAATGGCCGTTATTTTAATAGATCCATGGCCGAGCTCAATTGAGCATGATCCCAGATTAGCCTTTAGCCCGGCTAAGTACTTCCAGTGGCTGTGGGCCGACCGAGCATGCGCAGTAGTGCCCTTTTCTCCCAAGGGCGCACGCAAACGCACGCAAACGCACGCAAACGCACGCAAACGCACGCAAACGCACGCAAACGCACGCAAACGCACGCAAACGCACGCAAACGTGCGCACTAACCCTAACCCGTGTATCACGTGATTGCTTTGAGCAATCAGAGCGAGAGGAGCTAGAGTGAAGCCGGAGCTAACGATTATAAACCATTTTTTTAAAAGACAACTGAAGTATTTTGAGCTGATAAAAAGTTTATGATCTAAAAATAGGTAAAAATCACCACAAAATCCGACATTTTGGAAATGTAGTTTCATTTTTGTAGGTTAATTTTGTAGGTTAATTTTGTAGGTTCATTTTGTAGGTTCATTTTGTAAGTTCATTTTGTAGGTTCATTTTGTAGGTTCATTTTGTAGGTTCATTTTGTAGGTTCATTTTGTAGGTTCATTTTGTAAGTTCATTTTGTAGGTTCATTTTGTAGGTTCATTTTGTAGGTGCCCTGTCAGCTGAACATGAACAGTTTCAGATTACCTTACGCCCTATGAAGAAAAATCCTCTTCAGACCATGGGATTTTTTCCACTGTAGTACCAGTGAGTGACCCCTACATCAACTGGAGGCAGCTACAAGTTAGCAATACCCTATCCAGTTATTTGAATAGATTCATGAATTAAACACTGGCAAGAACAGTTGAAAAAGTCTAGAACAATATGGCGGCTAAGGTAGCTCAGAGTAGACATAACAGATAAACTCAAAACAGAAATATTCTCCACTGTGGGCAAACCAGTGGCTGTTGTAAGGATTCTTACTGAACCAAAATGAATTGTTTCTGTTTGGTGCACTTACAATGGTTTGTTACATATATTAAAAAAAAAAAAAAGATTAATTAAAAAAGTTATTTGTAATAAATAATAAAACTTCAAGAATCATTTTGGACATGAGTATCACTAAAAGTCTATCTAAAACTGTGTGAAGTTGTGCTCTTCACAGGGTTTGTTGAACGACTTCATGCTTCACAGAGGTTTTTAACTGGACTGGCAAGAACAGACAGACAATACTGAATTTATCTTATATTTCATAGTTTTGATCAAAGGTGTCATTGCACTTTCGAACCAATAATGAGTGTGCTGAGGTCAGACATGGACAGACAGGCTCCCAGGGTCATGTAAGGTCAGAGGTGATGGAGGACAGGTGGAGGTCCTGGGACAGGGGCTGGACCACCTGTCAGACTGGGTTAGCTGCCTGTCAGGTGCAACAACATGGGACAAGCAAGGGCCAAAAAGGAGGTGTGCTGGACAGGTGAACACTGAACTCCAGGTCATACACGAGCACTTTCTCACAATGAATACTTCTGGAGCTTCACAGTAGTAGTTTTTGTTTAAAGAAGACATAGGCCTTTTCCCACCCTAGTATTAACAGTGTTGGGAAGGTGACTTTTAAAATGTAATCCCCTACAGATTACAGATTACATACCTCAAAATGTAGTTTGTAACATAATCTATTAAATTACTTAAAGTGAGTAACGTAATCTGAATAATTTGGATTACTTGATTTACTGTAGAGAAACAAAGACGAGGAAATCTTCACCTAAGATGTTTTATCTGCTAAAAGATAAAACTACTAAATACTAGAGTCTTTACTTAAACATATTAAAAATATTATTGATAGAAGAGGAGGAGACATGGTCTGCACAGCATGGTCCTGTTAAATCCTGTTTTAGACCTGGTTTTAGACCTGGTTTAGTCCTGGTTTAGACCTGGTTTAGATCTGGTTTGGACCTGGTTTAGATCTAGTTTAGACCTGGTTTAGTTTTCAGCAATGAGTGGAATTACCGAGAAAAAAAAAAAAAAAAAAAGGGAATAGCCCAAAATGTAAAAACAGGAAAATACTGCCGTGTAATCCATTTATTTCAACAAAGTAACTGTAATCCAATTACCACTCATGGAAACAGTAACTGTAACTGAATACAGTTTTGTACTCTGATTACGTAACTCCGGTACATGTAATCTGTTACTCCCCAACACTGAGTATTAAGTATTAGATAACAACATACGTAGATCATTATTTTGCATTCTGTTGTAAACCACAACATTGATCTAAAAATGCTTAATAATACTTCCTTCCTAAAACTCGGATTAGGGTTAGGATTTATAATCAGGTAATACACAAAACGGCAGAAGCATGAAGAGCATTATTAGAGAAAATAATTGCACACACATAATTTCTGCTAATTTGTCACTTATTTACGTGTGGACCAGGATAATGTTGAACTCTTTCAGTGGTTTTCAAAATATTGTTTATTGTATTTGACACCAGTGATTTCACCTTTTGTATCAAAAAATGGCTACAAAAGCGACATCCTGAATGGTAAAATAAAACCAGTTATATTACCGTGGACGTCAACAGCAGGAGGCCGTTATGAAAATAATCAAAGCAGTCCAAGTCTGCTCTGATCCACTAGCCCTCCGCATCCGCTGCTTTAACTCTGATTTGTATGTGTGCCTGCTTTTGTTTGAGCCCCATAATGTGACGCGTCTCAGCCTCTCAGGTAATTGTTTTTGGTGTAAATTGAAATAGTCAGGAGCCGAGGTCAGCAGATAACAGCAGCATTTCCCTCAGCTTCACAAACCGCTCAATTTGTTTGGATGTACTAGACCCAGTGTGCAAATGAAAGGCACCCGCTGCACTGTCACTATGCAAATGAAACTCTGGGGAAGTATCTGGTGAGAAATGCCGGTTTTAAAGGCCCTGTACCTGATTTTTTCCCATGTATCTGAGCAAAATTAGTCTTGCCCCAGTACACATGTATTTTATAAACTGCTCGAGGTCAAAATAGATCAAAATACGTCTAGAATACGTCTAGAAAATACGCTAGCCGTCTGCATTTAATTTGAAAGTGTTTCTCAAAATATGAATTGTGTTTTAAACATGTGCAGGTGCAAAGCTTATGTTGCGTGCTTTGCAACCTGACACAAATATAACACCATATTTATTTAAAAGGACAGTGCACA
This sequence comes from Boleophthalmus pectinirostris, assembly GCF_026225935.1. Lineage (NCBI taxonomy): Eukaryota > Metazoa > Chordata > Actinopteri > Gobiiformes > Gobiidae > Boleophthalmus > Boleophthalmus pectinirostris. The sequence goes on along the minus strand of NW_026571299.1, from coordinate 40,502,560 downwards.
GATTACATAAATCTCAAAGAGAAAAATGCTCTGCACCAGATTTAGCTACAAACTACTTTCCATCTGCAGTCTTTGGGCAGGTTTAGACCACAGACAGTATGTACTGTATAAATGGATACAGCTAACCAGTAGCCGCCACATTCCACTCTTCAGGCTCCATCAGCTCTGGGTCCAGTTGATTTTACATTAATGTTACCCCTCTCTTTGTAACTGCTGCACTGAGCCTTGTCATTTTCATCTTACAATTGTTATATTAATTTTGCAATTAATCTTCCTCCTATAACAGCTAGCCTTGTGAGCTTCATTTGACTGGAGCCAATGCTATGGGTGACATCACATTCCCTTAGTCCACAGGTGTCAAACATACGGCCCAGGGGCCAGATCCGGCCCTCCAAGACCTTTAATCTGGCCCTCGGCTGATTTTCTACTAAAATATTTTAATGATATTTTCTATTAAAATCTTGTTAATTTTTTGTGGTGTTTATCACAGCAGCGTCTCCAGCGTCTCTGTACGTGGCCCCTCCCACCAGAGCAGCACAAATGAAGACTTGTCTCTTTCCAAACGCTCTTAAAGGACGATCGTTTTGACTGTTGACCGTGACACCCTCATCAGAAAAATATCCAACATGAGAAAAGTGGAGCCGAGTGCAGGATTTTACAACAAAATTGACTTATTCCTGTTTACAGACAAGTTCATGTTAAAACATTGTGTTGAAATTCTATTTTTCTTAAAGTTTCTGGTTGTTCATAATATTATAATATTTTGTAAAAGAAAGAGTTCATCAATTTAGAAAGATTTCTGTAATAGATTTGTGTTTCTCTGCACAAATATTTGAACTTATTGTTATTTTGGGGTTTATATGACATGAGTTTTCTGATCCGGCCCCTTTGGGATCAAAGTAGGTTGGATACGACCCTCGGACCAAAATGAGTTTGACACCCCTGCTTTAGTCCATTCTCTATACAGTCAATCATTTAGACAGAAGACATAATCTTATCTACTAGGGGTGGGCGATATATCGATATTTTAAATATATCGAGATAGTTATTAAACTCGATATGAATTCTGACATATCGTATATATCGATATAATGCTTATATTTAACTCTGATTTCGCCGCTTTGCTTGTTTGTCTTCTCTGTCGTCGCCCGCGCCCCCGCCTCCCTGATTTTGTTCGCTCGTGTCTCCTTCACTCCTCACTGTCGCCGTGAACGCCAAAAGTTGGTGCCAGTGACAAACTTCAAGCACCACAAACCTTTTCCACCATTTACAGACAGTGTTGGGAAGGTGACTTTTAAAATGTATTCCACTACAGATTACAGATTAGACCCCAAAATGTAGTTTGTAACATAATCCATTAAATTACTTAAAATGAGTAACATAATCTGAATACTTTGGATTACTTGATTTGCTGTAGAGAAGCAAAGACGAGGAAATCTTCACATAAGAAGTTTTGTCTGATAAAAGAAAATAAAAATCCCAGACTTTACTGAACCGTATTAAATATATAATTGATAGAAGACGAGGAGACACGGTCGGCGCGGCATGGTTTTGTCCTGGTTTAGACCTGGTTTTGTCCTGGTTTAGACCTGGTTTTGTCCTGGTTTAGACCTGGTTTTGTCCTGGTTTAGACCTGGTTTTGTCCTGGTTTAGACCTGGTTTTGTCCTGGTTTATTCCTGGTTTAGACCTGGTTTTAGACCTGGTTTTAGTCCTGGTTTAGACTTGGTTTTAGTCCTGGTTTAGACCTGGTTTAGACCTGGTTTTAGTCCTGGTTTAGTCCTGGTTTAGACCTGGTTTAGTGACCGGCAATGATTGGAATTACGGAAAAAAAAAAAAAAAAGGGATATAGCCCAAAATGTAAAAACAGGAAAATACCGCTGTGTAATCCATTTATTTCAACAAAGTAACTGTAATCCAATTACCACTCACTGAAACAGTAACTGTAACTGAATACAGTTACTCATAATTTGTACTCTGATTACGTAACTCTGGTACATGTAATCTGTTACTCCCCAACACTGTTTACAGACAAGGTCATCAGCAGCACATCCTCATATTCCACTGAGTCGTGTCCTTTAACCCGAAAGAAGCTGAACGAGCTGAGCTGCATGAGAAGTGCTGTTTATGCAAATGAGTCATGCACTTAAGTTTCATTTCTGTGAAATGTAAACACACGTGCGCAAAACTGCATTAAACACTTTATTATCTCAAAATGGCTGATGTGGCTCTAGAGTCGTTATGCTTTATTTATTGTAAAGTTTAGTCATGTAAAGTTTATTTATGCAGAAGATTTGAATGAATAATCTGCTGCAGTGTCACTTGTACAATAGTGTTTGGAAACGTTGGGTTTGTCTGCAGTGGATTGTGGGAAACCTCAGAGTTCCTCACTGCTGGAACATGGATCTGATAAAATAAGGAACATCCTGAGCTTCTTCTGCTAAAGGAGCTCACGGTTCTGGTTCTGGTTTGGATAACAGAGTTAATGCAAAGATGAGCTTGTGTTGAGTTGTTTTATTTATGAATGAAAAGAAGGAAATATGTTTTATTTCTTTTATTTTACAGTTCAATTATTATTTATGTAATTAGGGTTTTTGTAATCTTAAATGTTCCTACATGAACTGCCGACCTCTTACACTTTAATTAAAAAATAAAAAGACCTTGTGGAATTTGGCAGATTTGTTTTTGCAGTTTTCCGTTTTAGGGGGTTATTTTTTCTTGAACATATATCAAGATTTATATCGTATATCGAGATACAGCAAAATATATCGAGATATATTTTTTGATCCATATCGCCCAGCCCTATTATCTACATACAAGAACCTCTTAAATATTCTATATCAGTTAACATTAATAGTTCCCATCTACAAAAATACTTCCTGCTGTATGGTGCATTTGTCAGAACATTTAGTTGTTTCAAAATGTCTTCAATTTCAAATATTAAACTTCTGTACTAGCACACACAATAAAATCATCTTTACATGTTAGACTTTGGAGTCACATTATGTGTATATACTGGGAACATTAGACAAGTGACTGTAGCGTGTAGTCTCTGTTCCTTTAGCACCACTTAGCAACGTGCTTGTCTACATTACACTTTGAATACTGTATTGTCTGAGTTCTGAGTTTGACCTTGTATTGAGTCTTTGTATGCATTTGTGGAGGTGGGCTGTTCACACAATGTCGACATGGCAGAGAACAAGATGGATGCTTCAATGCGATCGGCTCTTTGCGTAAGCGTTTCTTCTTCCCTCAAGCGCTTCTCTCATCTATCTGTTCTGAAAGATGACAATGTGTCCAGATTACAGAAATGCTAATCTAACAGCTCAGTCACATCACAAAAATGAAGCTTGAAAATCTCGAAAGATGTAGCGAGTTTGATCAGGAAGCCACGTAATTGCTCTCCCTCACCAGGGCTTGAGGGATTGTTGGTTGACCCTGCTAATGGAACAAATGATCAGTGTGTGCCTGGGTAATTAGCCGAATTAGCCAATCCCCTCTTCACTTAACGAACCTCATGTTTGGGCCAAGCTTTTGACGTGCAGAGAATCGTTACTGCTATCCTTCGGGGCTGTATACCTGTTTGCTTTTGTTTGTTCCATAATGGCGTTTTGAGTTAGGAAGTAGATCAAATTATTCTTTGACATATAAATTAGTGTCATGTTTTATTCATTGCACTCTCTATGCATCTTTCTTTGAGTAATAACCTTTTAAACATGACATATAACATTAAATGGGGCATTAATGCTTGTCAGAGAACAGGTTCAGTCAAGCATACACAACACAGACTGTGTTTTTGGAACCATTTTTAATGGCAAAAGGAGAAATTCAATTTGTTAACTGGACAAAAGTTTATTTTGGTCGAATACGTTTCACAGCTCATCCAAGCTGCTTCTTCAGTTTTAATATTTCATTCAGCCATTTTGACATGTCTTACTTAAAGGCACTGGCCCTGATATTTACTGTCTTAATGTGAAAAACAGAACTAGTTCATTTTAAATGCTTTGCAGTGGAGTTATTCCTCGCTTTCTAAGCATTCTAATTATTCACAGTTGTTATTTTATAAGCACTTTCATAACCTTCAGAGAAAAGTGCAGAGTTTTGTCATGATGATAAAGCTAACAACAACTAGTGTGCAACAAGCATTTCAGTGAGGTGGTAAAACTCATTGAATATTTCATATCCTCACAATTTATTCATATCTAAAACACAAACATGGATTTTTATATATTAAGTTAAAATTGAGTTTATATATACTAAATTGAAAGCAACATTAATATATAGTTGAATTGTTTAGTTTCACATGGGACACATGTAGGAAAATATAAGATACATCAATGTATTTTGTATTGAGTTGAATGAATTTTCTTGGAATGTCGTATTTTTTCCGTCTGCTCCACTGTAGGTGAGCTTCTATAAGTGTGACAGGTGAATTAACCAATCACAGAGGAGCCTGAACTCTCAGAAGGAGCAGAAAGCTTTACTTCCTCTTAGACAAGACACCCATCGTAAGCTACATTCACTGTGATCAAATCAATATTATGCTCTAGGCTTTAGGAAAACTGCATAAATATTGTAACATATATGATGCCTATCCTTAATTATATTTAATTAATAATAAACTAGAACAAAACAGAGAAATATTTCTGATGGAGACCAGGCTTGAACCTGCACTATAAACTACATTACAAGTTTGGGTGGTACCATCACAACACCAAACCTCAGTCGTCTCCTATGATGCACCTCCCACTTGTCCTGGAGTCACTCTTGCTCAGATGCCTGCACGTAGTGTATGGCCAGCAACTTGGTGCTCGATGCCAGGAGAATATTTAACCTTGGCCTGGCTCATGGAGCAGATGGTGGGTCCTTCTGTGAGAGCGGCCTCCTCTGCAGCTAATGAAGTGATGTCTCAATAAACACCTGAGAGTGCTGTGTGCAATCTGCAACCACAATGTACAAAGCCAGGTCTGCATTGTGTCCACGCACCAGGGCCAGGACCACTGTCCAAACAAGACTGGCCCGCTCACTGTGGCCATTTAAATGGACTAATGAGCATGTCGCCATAATCACATGAGCAGGCATCTAACCAGCAGTGAAAACAGGATACTGTCCACTACGCGCAGTGTTGGGGAGTAACAGATTACATGTACCAGAGTTACGTAATCAGAGTACAAATTATGAGTAACTGTATTCAGTTACAGTTACTGTTTCAGTGAGTGGTAATTGGATTACAGTTACTTTGTTGAAATAAATGGATTACATGGCAGTATTTTCCTGTTTTCACATTTTGGGCTATATCCCTTTTTTTTTTTTTTGTTTGTTTGGTTTTTTTTAGTAATTCCACTCATTGCCGGACACTAAACCAGAACTAAATCAGGATTGAACCAGGACTGAACCCAGGTCTAAACCAGGTCTAAAATCAGGTCTAAAATCACATCTAAACTAGCTCTAAACCAGGGCTAAAACCAGGTCTAAACTCGTTCTAAAACAGGACTAAAACAGGATAAACAAGGACAAAACCATGATGCGTGGACCGTGTCTCCTCCTCTTCTATCAATAATATTTTTAATACGGTTAAGGAAAAACTGGGCTTTTTATTTTCTTTTAGCAGACAAAACATCTTGTCTGTAGCTATCCGAGTCTTTGCTTCTCTACAGAAAATCAAGTAATCCAAAGTATTCAGATTACGTTACTCACTTTAAGTAATTTAATGGATTACGTTACAAACTACATTTTGGTGTGTGTAATCTGTAATCTGTAATCTGTAGGGGAATACATTTTAAAAGTCACCTTCCCAACACTGACTACTCGTTTGAGACACAACCACGTGACTTTTATGAAACAACCACAGAATAATGGAAAACATTATCCTGACATTGTGACAGCATAGAGAGACTGAATGAATTTGTGCAAAAATACAAGAGTGTAGAGATTTTATGCACCACATACTCCAACTTTGTTCAAAACTATCAGCTATGATCCACAGGAGTGTCACTTGCATCACACCAGTGGAATCCATAATAGTGTCCCATACATGTTTTGTTTTGTTAAATACCGACTATTACATTTAACACACAATAAGAGCTGCTCTTGTCCTGTCGCCAGCCTTCATAATTCTTGCTTTTGTATTTTGTGTTTGCAATTTTCTGTGGTCAATTTTTCACTTGCCAGGTGTTGTTTATACTCCTTTTGAAATTTTGCAGTTTACTTTTCAAATGTATTAATGCTATAAACATTTTGCTGAATATATGACTCCCCAAAGTCTCATAGAAGTTTGCATGTCGTTACAATATCCCTCCAGGCTAAAACATGGTGTATTCAACCTACAGGAAAAAAGACAAATGCGTTCCATTTTGTTTGGCTGTATATAGCAACATTTTAGGCTAGTGTTATCTCCAAGCAGGCTGTTCCAGGCATAGTGGCATTTCATCACACTGGACTACACTTGGTAATGGTGTGTTGTGTTTTGTTGAGATTTATGGCAGATAGATGCATTTAGCCCAGGTGTACATAAACTTGCCTCAACTGTAAACAAAGTACATTTATACAGTAAATAGCTATTGATTTCCCATATCCTGCGTCTGTTACTTAAGTGCTCTGTTGTTGCATTCAACTTATTTGTTCAATGTGACTTTGGAGACTAGTGTGTGTGCTTGAAGACATGGAGGAGCTCTTGTTAAATAGTGGTTTGCAGCCAAGCCTTTCTCTCTCTAACACTATGATGACATATGGAGTCACCCAATGCATTTTAAAGCTTCTCTCCCCGTGCAGTCTATCTTTTTATATGGACCACTTTCCCCATGTTGACAGCAGTGTGTGACTGAGAGACTGCTGGCTGGAGTGCTGCTGTGTGATGCATTTGAAAAAATAATGCTTTTGTTTTATCTCAAACATTTTAGTGGAACTGTCTAAGCATGAGTACACTTTTGCCCATTCCCAGTGCCATGGAGTATGCAAATAGATCCATTTGTACAGCCACTGATATATCACAACCTAAAAAGCTGAGTGGTTGGTTCTCTTTCAAGCAGAAAAGAATCTCTCAGGTGGGGTTTACACCTTCAGCTGTGAAAATATGCCTCACATACAGGGTCATCTCAAGGTATCACTGTAGGTCTTTGGGGCTTACAGATCCCCTCACAGGTTGTTTATATAGCATTTATATGCATAGTTGCTTTTACTATAGAAACAATGCACTAATCATTAGTACAAAGAAATAATTGCCATTGCATTCAGTCTAAAAATGTAGTAATCAAATGTCAAATTTTAACACAATATAGAAAGTTTGATATAAATTGAATGTTTTTAAATAAAAGTGTAAATAATTGACCATAACTGTGAAAAGGGCTATGAAAAAAGGTCATGCAAAAAGACCGACCCTCAGCTACCTAGTCATAAGACAGCCCTGCTTAGGTGATTCTAAACTGTCTTCATGTGCATGCACTGGACAGACCTGTTAGAGCTTTATGCATTTGTGGACAGGAAAGATGTCTGTGATTTTTCTCTTCTCTGGATTTCACCAAAGTTTTCCGTCTTATTCCACTCTTGTTATGCTTCAGACTAAAATACTTATGAAAACGTTTTACATTTTCTGATCACTTTCAGTGAGAGCCCAGATTGATAATGTGTAGAACTGAGTTCAGAGTGATGCACATATAAATCTGGCATGAGCCAAGTTAATGTTTCAATGGCATTCCTTCAACTCTAAGGAACAAGCAGAGGATGATTAAATATTTTCAGTGTTATAGCAAATTATTAAAGTATGAAAACAAACAAGAAAAATCTCTAGCAACATTAACGTATAGCCAAATGTGGTGTTGACATTATTGGTGTGAAGCAGGACTTCTCATTTTCCAAAATCCTGGTCATACTCATACTTCTTGTCCAATAAAACCTCAAATAATAATGTCGCAAAAGTGTGGCTATTGAAAATGCCACGTCACATATTTTTGACAGAGTGAGTCATAAAATACAATGATCGATGCCAGACATCAATTCCTTATAATGCCATGTTCATGAGTCATTCTGACAATTAGTACACTCATAAAAAACAATTAGTAGACTGCAGTTTTGACAGTCCTATTAATTTATACCTCAACCCCAAACTTTAGATGGTAGATGAACATCTGGGTAGAACCCAGTACAAATTAACTTTTAATGGGTTGTTTCTCAAAAATGGATGGTCTCTTACTTCTTGGCACATATAATAGAATGTTTAACAGACAGTTGGACCTGCCTATATTGGTATACTTGTTTGAGTCTTTTATCTTTGGTTTTTAAATTTTGTTTGTTTCTGTTGTTAAATTGTTAATAAATAATATAATTATAAATAAATATATCACATAATAATAATCATCACACAGTTGGCACATCTTAGCCAAAGTGTATTCTTCTTTTTCTGGTAATGCAAAGGTTTTTTATATATATATATATATACAACATGTGCAGTAGTGTCAGTTCTGCTTCTTGTTATTTGTACATATTCTCTACAGCTGTAAATAGCCTGAGGAGGTAACACTTTGAGCTGGCATAAGTTGCACATACGGAAGTGGTAACAGTCAGGGGATCTACAGTGTGCTGTTATAGGTGCACAATAAACTCTGTTTGTGCTGCTGCTAAGCCATGCATTCATTAGCCAGTGAAATGACTGCTTGATATTCGGGTGAATGGATCTATATTCTATAATACAAAATTGAATATACAAAAATAACAATAATAATAAATAATAATAATAATAATAATAATAATAATAATAATAATAATAATAATAATTTGACCATTATTTGACCATTTATGGTTTTAACTCTGTTATTATAATATAATAATAATAATATAATATGGCAAAAGGAGAAATTCTATTTGTCAACTGGACAAACGTTTATTTGGTCGAATACATTTCACAGCTCATCCAAGCTGCTTCTTCAGTTCAGAACTGAAGAAGGAACATAGAATTTTGGATGGGCCATAACAGAATTGGCTGGGTTTGTGTTTTGAACACTCCACATGCTTGTGTGCCTCTTTCACACATGCACACCCCTGTACACTCATGCACGTGCACACATGTCAGTCTTATTAATTTTCTCTGTGTTCCTCTGTTCAATCACTTCCCATTATGCAGCAGACCCGCTGAGCACTGCTCTCCCCCTGGTCACAGCTGCTCCCACCTGTCCTGGCAGTCCGCTCCTGCGTCTCACCTGAGGTCCACCGCTACCTCTGCTGACCACTCACATTCTCGTCTCACGCATGTCCACTACATTTGGTCCTACCCTGGTGGATGGCCTGTTGATTATGGAATATATTTATTGTCACATAAATGTTTGTGATGTTACCTGTTTGTGCACAGACATGGATTAAATCATTAACACACGAGGTCCATGAGCATTTGCCCTACACAAGTGACTGATATGCACCATGAGCGCACAGAGCAGGATGCTCAGGTGTGTGTACAGAGCAGTGTTCATGTACACTGTATGTCTCTTGAGCCACTGTGCAAAGCTCTACTGACCGCTGCTGCCAAGAGAGTAGCACATACGTGGGTTGCTCCACTGTCACAGCCCTGAGCTGTCAGTAAATGTGCGCACTTATCCCTGTCAAGAGTCTGACTGCTCCACGGCTCCGTGCAGTTTTCTACAGTTCTGATGGTAGCCTGCCTACTGGTGACTAACTTTATAAACCAACCAAAGCGGCACAATGGGAATAATTAAATATAGCTGATGACAAAAAGGACACGAGGATGTGAGGAAATCTGACATCACAGCATTAGGACCGCAGACAGGGTATGAAAGCACACATTAGGAGATCTCTGTAAACTAGAGCCCGGCCGATATATCGGTTAGCCGATATTATTGGCCGATATGGGCACTTGAAGACATATCAGCTATCGGCCGATATGTTTGCTGAAAGGGGCCGATACTTCATGTGGGCATGTTATACCTCATTATAAAGTTTTGACTCTCTACATTCTGTTCATTTAATCCAATTTATACAATATGTGGCTCCGTCATTTGTCTGGGTGTGTATCCGTACTGTCCCTGAGCACACATCACTCACGTCACGTCACTCACGTCACATCACTCACGTCACATCACTCACGTCACTCACGTCACGTCACTCACGTCACTCACGTCATCACTCACGTCACATCACTCACGTGCTCTTGTTTACATCTGCAGACATAGATCCACATGCAACACTTAGATTATATTCTTTTTATGGACAATCGGTTTGAGTCTGGATTAAAAGGACTTTTATTAGTGCAGACGTGTGATGTGGGAGGAGCCTGTATGAGCGGTGAGTGTTGGAAATACATCGACTTTGAAGCTAGTTTTGGTTATTGGTTAGTGATCAGCTGCTGTAGCTCCCGCACATAAACAGACTGTTTTCTATTGGTCTATTGTAAAGTGACTATATTGGCCGTATATTTGTTACTGAACCTGCATTGGTATGTAAATGAGCTGTGACTAGAGGTGTGAATTATGACATTTGCGCATATAATTAATTACTGCGGCACGCAGCATTTACGGCTAAAGGCTAATAGCAGTAGTTTCTTTACTAGCTCGTAGTGATGGGTCGGTCGCGAACGCGGCTCTTTGAAGCGAACGACGGGAGCCTGATCCTTATTGGGAGCCGTGTTTTCTCTTTTTCTCACTTTTTTCTCTTCACACCGCGTGCAGACTCGTGGGAGTTTGACAGCGGCAGCGGCTGAAAACAAAACTTTCAGAAATATGCGTGTGCATAGGATAAAAAAAGTGCATGTTTGGCTGTAGTTCAGCATAAAATAAATAACCCAAGACTAATCTTGGTCTTGAGAGAGGGAGTGAGATAGAGACCGAGTCCTGACACTCAGTCCTGGTTCAGTTCTGGTTTAGTCCTGTTTTACACATGGTTTAGATCTGTTTTAGTCCTGTTTTAGTCCTTTTTCAGTCCTGGTTTAGATCTGTTTCACTTCTGGTCAGTGTTGGGAAGGTTACTTTTCAAATGTATTCCCCTACAGATTACAGATTACATATCCCAAAATGTAGTTTGTAACGTAATCCATTAAATTATTTAAAGTGAGTAACGTAATCTGATTACTTTGAATGACTTGATATTGTCATGCCTTTTAAAAAGACATGAATGTATACATGTATGTACCACATCCTGAAAATTCTTGTTTGTTCTCTTCAAATTGTCTGTTGAGAAACAAAGACTAGAAAATCTGAACATAAGTGGTTTTGTTTTATCTGCTAAAAGAGAATAAAAAGTCCAGTCTTTCCTTAACCACATTAAAAATATTATTGATAGAGAAATTATTTTTATATGAGATCACCTTAAATTATGTCCAACCAACTGTTAGGTATCATTGTTTAGACCTGGTTTTAGTCCTAGTTTAGTCCTGATTGTAGACCTGGTTTAAGTCCTGGTTTAGTTTTGGTTTAGTTCTGGTTTAGTCCTGGTTTAGTCCTGGTTTAGACCTGGTTCAGTCCTGGTTTAGTCCTGGACTGGGTTAGTCCCAGTTTTAGTCTTGGTGTTAGTTCTGGTTTAGAGGCGCACAGGAGGAGGCGCGGTTTACGCAGCGTACGGAGAAAACACGATCCACACGCGGCTCACGGGAGGACGGCGGTGGTCCGTGCGTTCTCAGGTTGATGACGATGATGAAGGTGTGTGTTTGCGTGTGTTTGCGTGTGTTTGTTTGTGTTTGTGTGTGTTTGTGTGTGTTTGTGTGTGTGTGTTTTGTGTGTGTGTGTGTGTGTGTGTGTGTTTGCATGTGTTTGCGTGTGGTTTGTTTGTGTTTGTGTGTGTGTGTGTGTGTGTGTGTGTGTGTGTTTGCATGTGTTTGCGTGTGTTTTGTGTGTGTTTGCGTTGTGTTTGTGTTTGTGTGTGTTTGTGTGTGTTTGTGTGTGTCCCCTCGTGTCTCAGGTCACTATAGGACAGTAGTGCAGACAGCATGAGTCTATGCAGGTTGTTTTCATCAGTGCCAGTAGCTCCGGTTTGACGTTTAAGTTGTAGGTGATTTTATATTTATTATTTTCTTTTATATTCAAGACACAGATGTGTTTTTACCTGTGCACTGGTGACTCTGTTCTACTGGCTCTTCGACCTCGTCCATTGTGTGACTGACGCTGCCAACGTTAACATGACGTTTACAAGATCTTATTACCACGTTCTGTTTGGGTTTCCGGAAATGAGTGGAATTACCGAAATAAAAAATAAATAAATGGGCAGAAAATGTGAAAACAGGAAAATACTGCCTTGTAATCCACTTATTTCAGCAAAGTAACTGTAATCCAATTACCATTCATTGAAACAGTAACTGTAACTGAATACAGTTACTCATAATTTGTACTCTGATTACGTAATGCTGGTACATGTAATCTGTTACTCCCCAACACTGGTTCTGGTTTAGTCGTACTTGCAACAAAATAATCTGAAGAGTCGCTTGGGAGCTGAAAGAGCCAGCTGCTTTTAGTGAGCCGAGCCAAAAGAGCCTGTTCTCTAAAAAGAACTGAAATACCCATCACTAGTGTCTAGAATGTGATGCAAAAATGTCATTAGGCTGACCTACTGTCTGTAAATATGATGTAAAGAGGCAGAAGAACAATAAATGTTGCCTAAATAAACCCAATTTAAAATCCGCTAGAGCCAAATCTAAGTTTTTTAAACAATTCAAGATTTACAGTGAATTTTTACATCACTAAATATATCAGCGATTATATCGCCTATCGGCAGCTCCAACTCCCATTATATCAGTTTCATATCAGCCACAACAAACTCCATATCTGTCGGGCCTACTGTAAATGGCCTCATGTGAATGAGTAGCTTTTGTACAGTTGCAGATCAAACCAAACTATAGAGCAGTGCTAAGGAAGCGGGTGGAGGTCTGTGCTCTGCTGCGGGAGGGCATACACACGGCGTACGAACATCCTGCACGACACACGAACATGTTATGAATGTTAAACATTTATCATCCGAATATATTTCTAAATAAAAGAAGTCTTGAGCATGTTACATGTTGTTTTTCAGTGGACTAGTTCACTGAACACCACACCCTCAGTGCGCTCCAGTCCACCCGACATTCAGGCACGGTACACCTTTTTTTTAGAGCTCCATGCCACACACTTGCACTAGTGCTAAGATTGGGGCAAGATTAAAGTTTGTCAAAGTCTAAGTCTATAATTCGGTGATAAGGCATGTTTAAACATGACATATTTCTCAAGGTGAATATGCTTCATCAGCATGACTGAAAAAAACAATTATAGTGTCATTAATCTTAGAATACATATGTTTTTCTATAAATCACTAACACTCACATGCTCACTTTATTCAGAACAGTTACTGTAGTTTTGAATTTTCACTTCTCAGCACAATTAAACAACATCAGGTCTCCGCAGTGCTTTTTTTTTTTAAACAAAGCCCAATTTAATATTCTAAAAATTCTATAAAAGAAAATTCATGAAATTCATTCTGCATCAATATGGTTAGATTGGGCTGATCTCTACCAACTTTTGTTAACTCGAGTCCATTTACAATTGTAAGCCTCATTTCAGACATGCTAGTTCATTTCAACAGCAGCTCAAAAACATTCTAGCATCATAACTACATCATAAAAACATTCTAGCATCATAGCATGATGTATTATATCCTATTGTTAGGGTTGGGCGTGTCACAGGGATTCGTACTAGGCGTCTGTACTTTTTTAAATGGCACCGACAATTGACTCTGGCTAACAGCTTTTGTTGTGCTGTATTTGACCACAGAGGGAAGAGCTTAATGACAGATTGAGTGTGGTCATGTGCGGTACACCCAAAGCTTGACTGCTGTGTTGAAGATGGTGAGAGAGATAAAATGTACAGCAAGAACACTATTCGTCACTCAGCAGTCTACCGTGGACTGGGGTATATAATTATCACTTACTGCACAATCAGCTGTCTGGTGCCACCCGCTCTCCTTAAAGCGCCACTCTCACATTTACTGCTGAGAAGCTGTTTTCTCTCACATAAAGGCAGCCTCCTTCCTTTTTGGCTCTTTCCTTCAATACAGTTTTATTTCTCGATTTATTACAGGTTTTATTCAAAGGCGTGTCATGATTCTGTGAACTGAGGTATTGAGTGAAAATTAGGCAATTCCGACATCATAATTTCAGAAATGTTATGTGATTCACAGAAAGAAAAGCTAAGAAATTCAACTGTGCAAGGCCTTTACTCAATCACATTAGTTATTTGAGTAACTTTATAAATCATTGGTCATCTAGTGAATCTAGTCCCACTAAAAAATAAAGGAAAAGAAAGTTAAAAAAAAGAAAGAAAGAATAAAGATATAACTTCTTCACCATTAATCCTATCGCTTTCCAATTCTCAGCAAACAGGCAGATATCAAAGAACATTATTTTGATCAATAGTTTGACTAAAACAAGACAAGAGAAAGCTATTTATAGATTTACCTAATTTTATTTAATTTGATTTTTTTTTTAGAAAAAGTTCCTTGTTTTTATGTTAAATGTGCATTGTGTAACTTTTCTAATGGATCAGATCATTTTCTCCAATGAAATGTTATTACTTGGTCTAGACCAGGGGTGCTCACACCTGCGAGCTACTTACAAAATGACCAAGTCATAAAGATCTACCAAGCAAAGCCAAGCAAACTGCACTGAAACACTCTGTGCCCCTTTTTTGGACCCTCCCCCACAGTTTGAGAAGCCCTTCTTTAAGAGAACTTCCTCTGGCACTTTACACAAAACTGTGAAAAAAGTGAAGGACGTAGGTAAGATTTTTAAACCTGTTTTTTAAAGTTCCAAACTGGAGTTACATTCTTTTCTGGTTTTGCAGTGATATTTACCAGCCTCTGCACATTTACCAAACCAAACACACATTGTGACAAACACAGATGCATTTGTGCACTTTTGTTAGACAAACTTCAGCCAAATGTGGCAGTAGGTCTGTTCTGTAGATCCGCTCTATGCTGTAGACCTGCTTTGTGCCAACACTGGAACACAAATTTAGACTGTTTTTTGCTTCACGTTTGGTCTTGCTCTTCTAATCAGCCGCACTGTGGGAGGGGCTTGTGTTGGCTGTACGCAGGAAGGAGCGAGAGCGTGAAAAGGCGAGGGGCGGCGTGCTGACGTGAGGCAGATGGACAGGTAGGATGTTTAGGAAGTTGAACCTGCCCTGTGATGCACGCTGGTACACGAGGGCACACGCTGTTGCAGACGAGCCGTGCATAGGGAGCGTGTGTGTTTGTGATGCGCCGTAGAGTCTCCGCGGGTTTCAAATGAGCGCACAGGCTGCACTGAGACGCCCCACACGCTCCTGCACCCGCTACAAGTTTATTACCAACAGCAGCGGCCGTAATGAAATATGATCCCACTTGTTGAGTGTCAGACCTTGAGTGAGAGACAAGACTGAGTCCAAATGCGATCGAGTCCAAGACGAGGCACGGCGATCTACCCACACGACCTTGGCAATCGACTGGTAGATCACAGTCGATGTATAGAGCACCCCTGGTCTAGAATTTTCCACAGTATGGTATTAAACTTTTCTATATTCATGGGGACCAAACCAGAGTTATAGGCCAGATTTGTGGAGAGGCAACCCCACTGCTAGTAAAAGTGAATGTTTTTCTAGGTATGTTTGAGCTATAGGCGAGTTTCAGCTGACGTCATTGTTATTAAAAGCCCGCGTTGCATGCTGGGAAATATTTTGGTTGGAGGCAAGAAACACGGTAGCGGTCAAACACAGTGCGTAACCTCGCGTATTTATCCCTGATAATGGTAAATTCTTGCTGCATTATCAGATGCACAAATAGAAGCACGGAAGAAGGAAAATGTCTTTTTTGTATTCTGAGTGAAAAGAACCATCAACAGTGAATTAAATGTCTTTCAAACATCCGCAGAGCAAACGTAGAAGATCCTAACAAACCGTGGACTCCAACAAGTTCAACAACACATCGAGACTCTTGGAGGTTTTCATCTTTTCTGCTGTGAATGGCCCAGGAGTTTCCACCAAGTCATTGTGGATATCGCCCAAGTGAATATTTGTCCAGGTAGTTGGTGATTCTGACCAGAAATTTGGTTTAGTCCACCTTTTGTCGGGGTTGAAAAGGGTGATTTGTCGTCCATCGATGCTTATGACCAATTTCTGGTCAAATGGTCTTGGGTCCTCTGCCGTTAGAGTGGATAAATAACCGGGATCAATACCCTTTACGTGTTTTCTTGCTCCGTCCGTCATGTTGTTTCTTGCCACCAACCAAAATAATTCCCAGCATGCAACGCGCGCTTTTGTCAACAATGAAACTCGCCTATAAAACCATATGTAATTTAATAAAGGCAAAGGAGAGCTGTTTAATTCAACAACAACACTGTGAACTAGACAGTAACAAGAATACTCATTGGGAGCACTCCATGTGTGTCCCGTTTTGGTGGTAACTTGCACTGTCATACAAAAGCTGTGGGTCATAGAGTGATCTTTACTATTGTTTACATGTAATTGGTTTCTTCTTGCTGTGCTATGTTTTCTTTATGCCGGCTTAGCTTTTCCAGTAAATTGCCCCATGACTGCTCTTTTGGTCCTTCTGTTCTCGCCTCCTTGTGCTCTTTGCTGTGCCAGCACTTTGAGAGCCCAGTGGCTGAGGGGTGGAGCTGTGGGCTCACATGAGAACAGTCAATATTTCATATCTCTTGGTGCAAGGGAACACAAAGGGCAGTGCACATTCAAATAGGCTAAGATGTACAACACCGAACACTTCTTTAACCACAAATGCTAGCTCCGGCAAAAAAAAAAAAAAAAAAAAATGTACATCTGACACCTCCAAGCACAAGGCCGTATCAGATATATAACATTTGCTTTCCGAAAAGATGTCCGATGTGAGTAAGTCGAATGGGAGGACAACAATAACAGGGAAAGTTGCATTAGCATAAATCAAATAGTCAAACTTTTACATCTCTGGGTGCATTGTGTTCTTAGCGTGGACATATCTGGAAGTTTTGAATAACGCCATTGGTGAATAGTGGCAATTTCTCCCTCTCTGATCAGGTTTCATTTGAGATTATGCCCCGCTATTTTCAAAGGTGTGTTGTAATGGAAGTGGATAGGAGCGGATGGTAGGGGTGTTTCCTCTCTCTCCCTCTTGCCAAGGCCTATTCTTCACACCCAAACTCAATCAGCCATTTTAGTCTCTGTACGCTTGGCTCCTCATATTGGTTTCCACTGGCCGCTAGAATAACTGCAATCAAGCTACATTTTCCAGCCGTATCCCTGATAGGTTGGCTACATCTGCTCTCATTCAAACCTCCGCATCACACAAATGAACGGGAGCTCGATCAGGTCACAATTGTGGCAGTGGAATAGAGGTGGTGTAATCACTTTTAGGTCCATTCTATATCTGGATTGCTCATGAAGATGTTAATGCTGGGCTCATGCTTGCCACATATATGCAGACTTATTTCTATGGTAATGTAGTTATTCATATGCCAGGTCTAATATGTGCGTACAGCAAATCAATAAAGGCCAATGCGCTGACTGGATTCTGTGAATGTAAGAAATATATGCAGCTGGTACAGACACATCCCATTCATATTTCATTATATTCAAAAAATACTAAGCAGATTCTAACATTACTCTCTATTACCATAAATACAATAGCATAGTCCAATTTTCATTTGCAGAATACTTTGCTGTTTACTGTCTGCGTAATTTTCAGCCATTTTCATGAGGTATTAAAGGAGACATCTTTGAGACATCAAAATTTAACATTGAACCATGTTATAGTAGTTTTCTCTTCACATTTACCCACACAAAGTTGTATTTTTTGATATGTTTGAGTAATTTTTACACTGATCAAAAAAGTGTTTTAACCTATCCCCATTTCCCCCAACTCTTTATACCCCAAGGATTCAACAACATTGCATAGCCATTTTGGTTGCTTGCTACATTCTACTCCAGTTATCCATGGGCGGGGCCTGCAACGCAGGACTTTGTTGTGAGGATGTTTATGGTGATGTACTGCAGAGGGGGAGTTAAAAAGAACAAGGATTGAACCCACAACTTCGAAGAAAGCAGTGCACATGCACTCCCTTTTTATGTTGCTCAACATATTTTACATTTTCAATAACAAATCCCAGAAAAAAATGACAAGTTCCAACACCTAAAAGGCGTATCAACAGGATTTGCACATATTCCAGCAATTAAAGTAACTGTTCAATAAACGCAACAGTATTATTTGTATATTCAGTGTAACAACATTGGACTATATCCTACCTGCTTAAGCACCGTTGTTTTGATCCCACTAAAGCCGCTCCTGGCCTCTCTTCCCAGCCTTGGCCACATGGGTGTTACTCTGCCTCATTTTGGTGTCTGTTTGCCAATCACCCGGCTTTGCTTTCACACACACATAATTAAATCAAGCCTAATCCACTATTTATGCATTCAACTGCTAAATTATTCACACAGTTTTATGTGATATTGCCTTTTTCTGAGACACTTGTGGGGTAGACGTTATTGGAAATTGAAGAAAAAAGTACCCTCAAGATTATTTTAATTAATTACATTCCCTCCTTCCTCAATGCAGTAATACACAAAGCACACATGTCAGGGCTGCGCTCATATTTTGGCACATGAAAATCTGCTTCTATCGACTGAACAGTGACTGTGAGGAAAAATTATATAATCTGAACATGTTTTTCAGTTGTTTTTATTGTAAATAAAGGCACACTGTAACTTTTCTGATGGAAGGTCGAGATGTTATTGCTTTGCTTGGAATGCTTCACAGTATGACAATAGACATGTTTATCCTGCACTTATCTAATTATTGAACAAAACAAACAAACATGAACAACAGGCATTCTTATGGGGTCATGCCTCTTCACAGATCTGATCTGTAACTTGGCCAGCTGCCTTCAGCTACCTGTCTCCTCAGGCAGTGCACCCTTCACAAGAAGTAGTTTTTTAAGGGTTGTTCACTTTTAAGGGAAATCAGGCAAATCTGTATAATGTAAGAAATGCCTTCATGGAACATACATGGAGAATACATCATACATCATGAGCGTCATAGTGTCTGGCTGGTGGAAGGCTGCCAGGTGGTGGTACACAGGGAGGTTAATTAACCGGAGTAAATCGTGATGTTATGGTTCAAGTGGAAAATCCAATGACAGTCAGTGCCATCCATCAGCGTCGGGCTGGTTTTTAGGTATCTCTGGGACAAAGGGCTGAGATGGAAGCAGCAGGCCAAAGGTTAGAGCAACATGTATCTGCAGGGCTCAAAATTATGTGTTAAACATGGAGGACTACCCATCACTTGGTGCCACTCGCCGAGGGCCATTGTGCTGGAGCCGGGCCCTTTCAGACAGTTTCTCTGTATAGATTCTTATGATCAATGAAATGTACACTGATGTCCTGAGGTGGGTTGGTGTACAATACTGCTATTGCATTTGTTGAACACTCACACTGGGAGTACATCCACCTCCTGCTTGCGTCTATGAAAATGTTATAGTGTTGCATGGAATGTTTCATGTTTTCACTCTACAGATCTGACCTATAACTTGGATTGGTAGTGTGCTTGTCTCTATAGAGTTGTTAGTCTAAAGCTACAATAAGGAAACTTCCATGGACCAGCATCTCCATGAGGACAAGCACCAGAAAAAATATGCAGTGCACCAGACACATTTCCACTACTTAAGAGTGATGATCTCAGGGAAAGATGGTATACTAAAGTATATTTTCATCTGTATGCATTTTTATTTTGAAATCTATTTAACTGTCTGGCTCCAGTGTGGCTGTCCCCTGCCTATATTACCCCCTGCCCTCAGAGGGGATCTTTCATTGAAAACCTGCATGTACTGTGTACTCAAATTTAGACATTTGGATGCCAAAATGTGCTTTTACCAGGCTGCATTATGTGGTGCAGGTTGTTTTACTTAATCAAATCACAACAAATCACAAAAAATGTGTGATAAAACGTGTTGATATTTGTTTGGCTTCCCCAGGTGCTGAGTAAATGTTTAGTGTGGTATTCTGTTTTGTTCCCCATGGTCTTCAGGTGTTTGTGTTGTCTGCCTATCAATATTTCATCCATTCAGCCAGAGCACGCTGGAAAACAAAACATTAGTTCCTGAAATACACCAACACAGAAGAACAAGAGTTGATGTTTTAACTTCTTCTTTGCCTGCAGTGCAACAAATTAACTTTGCACATTTGGCTTCTGCATGAACTTTTCCTTTATTATTTGTATTTCTAATATCGGAAATAGATAATAGCCATTTACTGAGAACATTTTTCTGGTCAGGGGTGAGAAAGTTGGAGATGGCTGTATCATGCTTCCCTTGACGACAGTGTAAGAGTTGCATCAGCGGTGGCATAGCTGTGAGCGCCGTAATGAACTCAGTGTCTCTTTTAACACCTTTGTGGAACACCTGCTCAAAGCTACTTCATGCATAAACATCCAAAGTCACTATACATTCACAAAGAGAAATTCAGATGGCTCCATGTCTGTGCTAATCATTTATATGAACTATTTAGAGCAGGGATCTCCAGCCTTTTGCATCTGGTGAGCTACTTTTACAAAATGAAAATCCTGGGGAACCACTCATTTTAGCGTGGCAACAAACGGAGTCGATATAAGAGGGCAAGCCTTAGTGTAGTACAGTCAGATGCCTATAAAGCCTAAAACCATTATCTATTTATTAGAACACAAAGTTCAAATAACACATTTACAATGGTAATTAATCAAATTTCAATAATTATGTATAATTCAGAAATCCTGATTTAGAGCTTGTCAACTCGTTATTTTGGTCTTAAAATGTTCATATTAACCCACTTTACATGATCTTGTTTTTTTGTTTGTTTTTTTTTCCTCGCTTTTTTGTCGCTCCTGCTAATATTACCAACAGGTTTGATTGAGAGCTCCCTGCTAAACCAGCGGTGCAGGGAGAACGCGGTGTTACCTTCGACAGCCTTGGTCTGGATTAGCTCTTTGGTCGCTATCTTACTCATGGTTGGAATTCCAAATTTATATTTCCAAATTCACTCCTGATGAGCTTCATTTGGCTGGAGCCATTTCTTTATATAGTCTATGGTACAGTAGTCAATTTTAACTTGTAATGGTATAATGAGATGTTTAATATTACTGCTAAATAAATAATCAGTTTGTACTTTTAAATTTATTTAAACAATCAAATTTAGTTTCAATGCAGTGAATGTAATTCATGTAATTTCATTTTATTTGTATTAAAAATCTAATTACATTTAAAATTGGTTAGAATAATACTATACATAATAATGTAAGTACTGGGACTGTATCATTTTATTTTTTTATTTTATTTATTTATTTCGGTCACAGGTATATTTTGACATTAATTCATAAACAGTCATATTTAACATATACAGACCGAAAAGGTGCAGGCTGAAGCTTAAGCTTATTATGCCTTTACCATTTATTCCTTTGTCAGAGCGTCATCTTGACACCAGTTCATCTTCATAAATACAGCAAGAGAAAACAAACTAATCAGTAACAGAACATCAAAATACTACAGCACAAACTAAGTATCTTATTTCATGTATCTGTCCAGAGTTAAACATTTAGTGCACAATTTTAGGTTTTCTGTACAGTTGTTCCACAGCTCCACCCCTTTAACAGATTTACAAAATTTCATAATGTTTGTTCTGATTTTCTTTTTGATAAACATGGTCGTGCCTCTGAGCTCATATTGGCTCTTTCCGATTTTGAACATGTTCTGTAAAGATTGTGACAGGAGATTGTTGTTTACTTTGAACATGATTTTCAGAGTGTAAAGGTCGACTAAATCATATAATTTCAGCGTCTGAAGATTTATAAATAATACATTGGTTGGTTCGTTATAAGATGATAATGTGATTGCTTTTATTGCCTTTTTTGCAGGGTAAAGACTGGCTTTGTATTAGTCTTATGATCATGGTCTCTGTATCAGAATACGTATTGAATTATGAGGTACTTGGCAATCTCCAGCCCTTATAGATTTCATGTTCAGTCAGTGTAGCCAAGAGCTCCTCTGACAATTATACAACATAATGATCTGAATATGGCACAGTGGCAGTCGGGAATGTCTCTTTTTTAGTAAATGAACGGCCACCCAACCACCCATCTTGTATTAGGAGTTGTTCAGAGTTGTTTACAGGTAGCACACTGATGTTGAGAGATTTTTTTTACACTCGAGTTCTCATGTTTATTGCTAATTATCTCTCAAGTATTTTCTGTCTGATGAGAGGCAAAAAAGAAATTTCTTGGCATGTGTCAGCTTGTACAAAAACCGTACACTTAAAAAGATAACAGCCACTCCGCAGTTCTTCATGCACTATTGTCTAAGTGCTATCCAAGGCAAATAATCATGTCGGCTTGGCCCCTAATTTATGCAGGCGGCATCATTAAACGTGCAATGAGCCCTTCCATGAGCACATTTAATATACTAAGGCACGCTTATCTGCTATGAGACAAAATCATGGCAATGTATGTATTTATGAGTCCCTCTGGAAACCAAATGTGAGCAAAAGTATTGTTATTTTAATACATTCTGCTCTGGGACAAAGATGTATAGCAGTAATACAAATTGCTCTTAAATGCGGCACAACAGAGAAATCTATAACTCATACATAAAGGCAAAGGGGGAAAAGAGTCCATAAAGTAACAATACCATTTGTCATCAACATTCAGCTTGAAGCACAAATGAAATACTGGAAATTGCTTGATTAATGAAAAGCTATTATAACTTACATGGTATTGTGCAATCACTTAAAAATAGAACAAATAAGGATGTGTTCTTGATCACTGCAGTTTACCTTAGAGAACAGATTAGGGAAGCTTACATCCAAATCTGCTGGTCCCCACAGGAATAAGGAATAAGAAAGTAATAAGTGACATAAGTAAAATACAAACTAATGAAATAAGAATGCAACTCATGAGAATACACTTAATAATAACTAAGCTCTTCATGGCATCCCAGAAGCATAACTGATTCATTCATCGGCAGTAGCTCAGTTGGTAGAGCATTCGCCCACTGATCTGAAGGTTGGCGGTTCGAATCCTGCTCTCAACATAAATATCACAGGTGGTGGTGTGATTCCAGCTCCCACTGAATGCTGTTGTTGTGTCCTTGACACTTAACCCACCTTGCCCACAGTGTCTGTGTACACTGGTGTGTGAATGGGTGAGTGGTTGTTGTAAAGTGCCTTGAAGGTGGAAAAGTGCTATAGAAAAATGTGACCATTTACCATTCATAATGAACAAATAGGTTGCTTAATCTGTGGACTCCAAGTGGATATCACATCAATGACAGACAGAGTGTTTGATGTTAAGGTTTTGCCAGACGACATTTAAAGGTGTCCACTGTTCAAAGTCAGGCTTAAAGCTCCGTATATAAATAGGTGTCTGAATGAGTATGGACGCTGTGTGGGGAAAAAGAGTTCTTCAATAATTAATTAATTAATCATAGCATTTATATAGTGCCTTTCAAGATCCCCAAAGTGCTTTACAGATCATTATTCATTCACTCCACACTCAGTGGTGGCAAACTACTACTGTAGACACAGCTGCCCTGGGGCAGACTGACGGAAGCAAGGCTGCCAATCTGCACCATCGGCCCCTCCAACCACCACCATCACTCTCACACACACACACACCACTTTCATACTAGACAATGTGGTTGAAGTGTCTTGCCTAAGGACACAATGACAGTTTTTGCCTCTGATGCCCCCACTGTGGCACCTGGAACAGGTTTAGTTATTATAAAGGGATACCAAGTTCATCATTTTTCTGCTATAGGCCAGGTTCAGTGTTTCAATTTCAAATGGATTAAAATGGCTAAACAACTAAGGGTGACAGTAGTTCAGCAGGTAGAGTGTTTGTCCACTGAACCAAAGGCTGACAGTTCATACATACAACATAAAACATCATTGGTTGAGCAGTTGGCAGTGTGATACCAGCTCCAGCAGATGAATGCTGTCATTGTGTCCTTGGGCAAGATGCCTTCTTGTGTGTGGATGCATGTGTGTGTGTGTGTGTGTGTGTGTGTAAGGGTCTTCCTCCTCCACCAAACTTATTCATAAACCTAAGATAGAGATGCAAACTTGCAAATGTATGCCTGAAACATATGTCTGGCATGGTGTTCCCCAACAAAAATACAACATGCACTATGTTAGTAAAAGCTACAGGGACAATGTCGCATACTTTAAACTTCCTCCATGAGGCAGAATACTGTTTACTGTGTTTACTTCAAGCTCTCTCTGATTTATCCACAATAGCTCCTCGTAACCCCTCTTTCTTGTCAGTTTGCCCCTGGTGTGGATATGACAGTGACTGATATATTCACATGACTTGAAGCATTAAAGTTATTGTTTATTGTGTAACGTGTGGGTGGTAAATCCTTGTCTGCCAAATGCCTTTTTTCTGCCAAGATATCCAGGGAGTAATACAAGCGAATGCACAATGCCAGAAGAAAGCAGTATCTTCTGAAATTGCTGACCTTAAAACTCCTGCCCCGTGGACAGAAACTCCCACTAAACTGTAGTGAATGAAACTTGAAGTGCTCCTTAATTATCAGCCTCAAGCACTTGATTTTGAAGATATTATTCAAAAGAAATAAAAAAGAGGGTGGTTGGTGGATTTTTGTTTTGTGAGGGAAAAAAAGCTTGAGTGAGTGGCGTGGACCTGGACAGTGGTGCCTGTGGTGATTGACATAGCAATACTGTTCTATTCTGTTTGATGGGATTAAATTGTCCTGACCTCTTAGATATGGAAATAAGGGGCTGATCTAAAACTGTCAAATGTCAGTATTATTATACTGGGGGTCTGGGCTGAGGTGCACTAGAGTTACATACTAAACTTGGTGGAATGACAGTTATAATGTCATTTAAGGAGCAGTTAATGGTTTTTAAAATGACAGGCTGGAAATAACTGGCACCTGGTGGGTCTGTTCCTGTTCATGTCACCTCCAGGACGAGAGGGGCGTTGGACAAAAAAGAGGGGTGTGACTTTTAAAATGTATTCCCCTACAGATTACAGATTACATACCCCAAAATGTACTTTGAAACATAATCCATTAAATTACTTAAAGTGAGTAACGTAATCTGAATACTTTGGATTACTTGATTTGCTGTAGAGAAGCAAAGACCAGGAAATCGTAACATAAGATGTTTTGTCTGATAAAAGAAAATGAAAAGTCCAGACTTTACTGAACCAAATTAAAAATATTATTGATAGAAGAGGAGGAGACATATCCGCGCAGCATGATTTAGTCCTGTTAAATCCTGTTTTAGTCCTGGTTTAGTCCTGATTTTAGACCTGTTTTAGATCTGGTTTAGACCTGGTTTAGATCTAATTTATATCTAATTTAGATCTAGTTTAGATCTGGTTTAGATCTAGTTTAAACTTAGTTTTAGTCCTGGATTAGACCTGGTTTTAGACCTGGTTTTGATCTAGTTTAGATTTAGTTTAGACCTGGTTTAGTTTCTGGCAATGAGTGGAATTACTTATTATTATTATTTAAAAAAAGGGGGGATATAGCCCAAAATGTGAAAACAGGAAAATACCGCCATGTAATCCATTTATTTCAACAAAGTAACTGTAATCCAATTACCACTCACTGAAACAGTAACTGTAACTGAATACAGTTACTCATAATTTGTACTCTGATTACGTAACTCTGATACATGTAATCTGTTACTCCCCAACACTGCTTATGAGTTACTATTTACAGCACAGGTGAATTAAGTGCAAGTTAAGTGCTAATTCAGGAAGTAATTAAGTTGTTACTAAGCATGAATCATTATTAATTAAGTCTTTGTTCATGCTTTATTAAGGCTAAATAAAGTGTAGTTATTATAAAGTGCTACCATGTCCATCTGTTATTGAGGGAAAACTATTATGAAATAAAAGGTGCATTATGTAACTTTCTGGTGGACGGTCTCCATAGAGATAACATCTTGCCTTCGTGTACATCAACAGTACTTTACCTCACATCATCAGACCAAGTACGGATCAGATCTGCGAAGATGGAAACTGCAGTAAGCATGCATGTTTTTTCTGGGTATTTTAAGGAGTTGAAATTAGGTAATAAGATTTTTTATATATTGAAGAAATGCAGAATAGAAGAAGTTTCATGTCAGACTCAGCTCAGTTTTATAATTTACTGCATTGTCATCAATATGGAAAAAGATACTCATGATACCATATTGATTTGTATATTTCTGGTGTGCAAGGTGGAGAGTGGGGGATATGGTAAGAAGTTTTTTTTAATGGCACAGTATGTGAGTTGTGTCTGTTAAGCTGTTGGGTTTTGGGTCTGTCCTCTTGTATTTTGACTGCAGTATTTGAGTAGAATCGCACATAACTTTATCATATTTGTCTCATTAGTCATGTCTATTTATTTTCAAATGATTGTGGCAATGTAAATTTGAGGAATACTGCAGAGTAAAGTTGAATATTTAACAGAGAAATGTGGACGTTAGCAAACAGCAAGGCCTGAGCGTTGAGTTCTGCAACAGGTGTAATCTTTCCTTTGAGTTTTCCTGTTCTCCTCAAGGCACAAAAACATTCAATTACAGCCACTTTTGTATAGCCCTAAAATCACAAATGCTTACTGTCGGCCGTCGAAATGGAGCTCAACAGTGGTTTCGGAAGCAAATTTTCCATTCAATTTCCCCTTAGACTATTAAGAGTTCAAAGGCATTGGAGCTAACCAGCAATATTCTAACTAATATCCATAACGTGATTATTTTAAGTCCAAAAAGCACATTTAAAATGAAATGTTTTAATAACTTTGTGGTTTCTAAAGTTTCAGAAATACATTTTAAATAGACTAAAATAATAGGTCTTGTGTTCATCACTTAGGCTACTACAGGCAAGGCAAGTTTATTTGTGTGTATTTGGGCGGCAGTAGCTCGGTTGGTACAGCGTTTGTCCACTGGTCTGAAGGTTGGCGGTTCAAATCCCACTCTTGACACTGTCAGACCCACTGACCCGCAGGTTGGCTGGTGTGATTCCAGCTCCCACAGATGAATGCTGTTGTTGTGTCCTTGGGCAAGACACTTAACCCACCTTGCCCCTAGTGTCTGTGTACACTGTGTGTGTGTGAATGTGTGTGAATGTGTGTGAATGTGTGTGAATGGGTGAGTGGTTCCTTGTTGTAAAGTGCTTTGAGTGCCTTGAAGGTGGAAAAGTGCTATAGAAAAATGTGACCATTTGTACACAAATTACTTTACAGAATAAGACACACAGTAAAATCACAATACAACAAAATTATCACAAAACATAAATAATCATTGTAAAATTAGCATTATAAGAGAAGATTGCAGTATAAAAACCTTTCAGTCATATTCACAGCTAAACAGAACCAGTCACAGAAGAGTCTGTCTCACATCTTCAAGAAGACTGTTCCAGGTTTTAGCTGCATGAACCTGAAACTCTGACTCTCCATGTTTAGTCATGACTCTGGGCACCAGCAGGAGGTCGGTCCCTGAGGTCCTCAGAGTGTGAGATGTTCATATGACACTAACATGTCACAGATGTACTTTGGTGCTCGGCCATGGAGACACTTGTACAAGCAGAGCTGCTTTAAAGTTTATTCTCTGAGCCACAGGAGCCAGTGCAGAGACCTGAGCACAGAACTTATGTGCTTGTACTTCCTGATTAGCCCTGAGCAAGATTTCAAACTTTTAATCTTTTTTTTTATTTTTATTTTTTCTGAAAGTCTGTGGGAAAAATTAATGAGAAATTTACTTCTAACGGCGGCGGGTGGTCACTGTTGAGCTCCACTGTAAGAAAATCAAACAATGAAAAGCAAAGCAGATCGACCAGCATACGACATGATCTATGATAGATTCCCTGTTTGGGCCAAGACTCCTCTGACAATTCAACATTACAGTGGGACTGTCCAGGTGTCAATATATTAAGCCTATAAACAGTAGGCAACTTTTTATTTTTATTTTTTGCAGTTATAGTCTAAATATTCACAATATGAACAAAACAAACTGAGCATGTGGGTTCAGATTTCCTGTAGATCATCAAGTGTAGCCGATTCATTTCGCTCTCGTTTGATGCTTTCTTTTTTGATCCCCACATTTACCATTAAAGACTGATCCCACTGTGGGCTATCATCGCCCCGGCGCAATAAAACAGCTCATAAGCGCGTGGCAGCGGCAGGGAGTGGGGCCAGAGGGGGTAACTGGGCTGTGAAATAGACTCCACTCCGCTGATGGACACTTGAAAGCGCTCGGATGGTTAGTTGTCAGTCAAAACCGCCAGACCCGCCTCCGCTTCACCGCAATCCAAAAAAATAAAAAAATAAAAAATGAATCTAAATAGAGTGGAAAATGCGTTTTAGCGCGAAAGATGACCAAAGTGTTGAAGGGATATTCTTTCCCCCGTGGAGCGGTGTGCGCGCGCTTGCCGTGCCTCCTCTCGCTCGGAGGTGGGAGGGGTGGTAGTGACGCTCCTAACCAATGGGCGCAAGCTTTCCTCTGGATCGGAGCGCAGCGTCTCCCTTGTCACAACGGCACTTTTGCGGCAGACAAGTAGGACGCTCGCTTATCTGTCGGGAGGAAGACACACACGGGGAATTTACCGAGGTGTTTGGGCGCCCGAGACTCGCTTCCTTTCACCTTTTACCGTTGCGAAGATGAACGTTGGCTGCGTCATCCTGGCTTGCACCTTACTTGCGGGCTCATCCTCGGTAAGATTTGAGAGTTTCTTTCTGTCTTGCTGAGAAGAGGGTACAGTGGGAACTAGTGCTGCACTGCTGTATATAGCGCACAGTTTTAGTTCGTGCGACGCGCCGAATGAACCCAAAGTGCTCCCGTAGTAATAATAATAATACTAAAAAAAAGCGCGGAGCCTACTCTGTCTGCAGTGCCGCGCGAAGGGAGCACGGCGCGTGGATTTTGGAGCGGTTTGATGGCCGGTCATCGCTACAGCAACTCTAGTTTCAAAGTAGCATCGTTTCATTTCAAGGCAGCGGTGCGTTGATGCGGGGCACGCTGTCTTTTTTTTTTTTTCTGCTTCAAATCAACTTATACCCGCTGTCATTTCCTCTCTTTGGTGGGGTGGTTACGTCTCCGATTGTAATGAAGTTTGAGCACAAATCCCGTTTAATGAGCGTGTCTCCAGAAGCCAATTACGAAGAGCTTATCATACTTTATTTTAATACGGGCAATAATGTATTCTAAGCCGAGACTTTGTGAAAGGGAACGATGGGAAAGACTTGACAATGTGCATAGCAGTTCTATTTGTGGGCGAGACAGTGAGGGCATAATAATGACAGAGGTTTGAGTTGGAGGATACAATGGACACACACAAAAAAAAAAAAAAAAAAAAAAATAGTGGCCCGCAGTAGGCTGTAATTTTTTGGTTTCCTTCTCGGTTCCTTTTCAAACGCACATCGGCTTTGCTTGTGAATCTCACACGTTTCTTGCTCCAGGAGGACAATAGTTATTTAGCCTATTCGTTTGTGGCATTCAAGTGATGTAGAATGTTATGTGTAATGGCAGCGAGCAGGTGCCTTTCCACAGCTCACCTTTTCATATCATTTTACATACATTTTCTCACTACACTGTGGAATGTATGGGCAATGTATATCAATCATTTGTTACATGTCAAGAGATGTAAGGTAAAGTTTGGAGTTTTTACATGATGGTGCTTTCAATTCATGTCATAGGCTACAATGTAAAAAAATGAATACAATTGTTAAAGTGCGATGTCCTAAACCTACATCCTGGCATGTACAGTGCATCTATAGAGCTCCTTGCAGCCTTGAGCCACACATCATGCAACCCTGTATTAATCATGAAGCTGTATTGCAGTGGATGCAGCTCTGTTTCTGCACAGCACATAATACTGCATTCATGTTTTTCCCGGAAACTTGCAAGAATGGACACAATAAATGCCTTTCAAATCATAAAAGGAGACTTGTGTGTCCATGCAGCGACAGTGACCAATTTGATAAATTAGCTTTGACATATTCACAATAAGCCCTAATGAATCATTTAATGGTCAGAAAAAAACAGTCTAAAAAGATTTATTGTCTTTATTTATTGACTTCATATTTTAATATTACTTATTGTAAGCTGCATAATTAGATCATGCCATTTTTACTACTCAGATGTAACAGAACAAAAGCAGGACCTACAGTTTCCAGTGGTGAAGTTGTGTGTGAGAGAAATGCACTGTCCACCTTGTCGACCTGTGCTCCTTCTCTCCGGCTTTATTTTCCCACACCTAACAGGCTGTGTGCACTTGTCCCCAGGGGAGTAAGGCAGGCCAGCCCCTCAAAGCACCATGTCGACCAGGATTCTCCCAGAACTTCTACACCGTCATCGTCCCTCGAGACGTGCTGCATGGACAGCGCATTCTCAAAGGTGAGCCCTCTGCTACTAGGCTACTATACTGCTACTACTATAACACTACTACTACTACTACTACTACTACTACTGCTGCTGCTACTTGTGTATTGTTTTATCTTGTGTGTGAAGAATGCTGGAAGACTCATTTTCATGTCAAGCTGCTAAGCTCCAGTTAGATGCATTACATGTCGATTTGGCATATAATACTACAGAGTGTGGAATCTGGAAAGTCAAAAACGTAGCTTCCCAGGCAGATGTGCCATTGATAGAGTAAACAGTAAACAAGTAACAGTAAAAGTGACAGGTTTGACATTTTTTTGACTTATGAAAACATAATCCAGAGCTCTATAGTTGACTGATGGTGATGTTATAGCTCTTTACACTGTTACTCACAATGGCTTCAAAATATATTATTATATTAGAATATGTTTATACTGTAATTAAAATGTGTTATTGTTATGATCTAGACAACTTCAGGACATGAATGAACACATGGATGGGGGACAGTTTGACAGTGGAGAGCTTGGAACTGAATACATTTGAATGATCACTGTGGTAGTGATTTAATTTTCTTGCTGTTTTGATGATCCATATAATTGTCTTTAATTGCTCCATCACTTTTGAGTACAGGCAGTTCTAGAAACATGTGCTGTACATGCTGGAGCATACTTCTCAATAGCTGCTAGTGCTGCATAATCTGAATAGAGAACTTTTTAAGAGATAATAATGAAATATGGTTCTGACAATTTGATTACTGAAGAGTTTATTTCTAAGTTGTTTATATGTGTATGATTAATGCATTGAAATTATTTGGTGTGGAAACAGCAATATTAGTAACTTTCACATCTACAATGACTGCAGTGTTTTATACTTTTATTTAATTGGATCCATGTTAGCGACAGCTGCTTTTCTTCCTGGGGTTGTAGTGTACTGGAAAAGTTCCACTTTACTGAAGTGAAGATTTCTATCAAGGGACAAGTGCTCCTAATTATAAACCTAATGATTCATGCATCGGACTGCTGTATAACAGTTTGGTCATGGTTTGGATCAGTCCCTATAAAAAAATAAACAAAATAAGAACATATAAAATCCTCGTTTGTCTGCAAATAATAATAGTTCATTTCCAGGTGCTTGTAAACAAGCAAATAGTTGTGGAGGTTATTGGGCTGCTTACTGCACTGACAAGGACAGTGGTCTGGCGTCAGTGAGGAGGGGGTGTCTTCAGGGAATTGGGAGCTCAAGGTTTGAGTTGGTGTAGAAGTGGACTGAGTTATCCTTACATTGCAAAACAATCACGACACAATGTGAATTTTGAAAGGGCAGCATATGGGGGCAGGGACTTTGGCACTGTACTGTTGTCCCCAGAGTGAACCGGAGTTCAAACAATGTGAGCTTGACAAGTGAAAAATGTGTCCGCTGTGCGGTGTAAAAAGTCTAATATTGATATGACACACTTGACAAGATTGCAGCACTCACAAAATGTTAGAATGTGTGGTTGATAAAGCTTCTGTGCAGAGTGATGCAGATGTGCCCTGCTTTAGTGAGACTGTTCTCATGTCACACACAACCGCAGCTTTGATCTCACATTACCGTACATTCAAATCCCTCTCCTGTGTTTCATTTTACCTTTTGTGTTCACTCTAAACAACAGAAATCAATGTGTGTTGTGCAGCTTAACTCATGTCATGATTAATGTACAGCTCCTATCTGTACTGAAGTTGCATTTTCCATGCACAAAGCTTTTAATACTTCCTGCCACAATATGTTTAACCTCAAACTGTCAACTGTCCCGACAAAATGAATGGGCCAGGCTAGGACGAGGGAGGGTCTGCTGGGGTGCTGCCAGGCCGCTGCTGGAGGCGGGGTTGTTGTGTCCCCTGAGAGACGGACAGTGAGCGATGGGGGAAGAGCTGGAGGACTGTAGCCCTGCAGGTGCATGTGTGAACCACAGTCACTTTCCAGTCATTGAACAATGTGTGCTCTGCAGCCCTGGTCAAGCCAGAGGTGGCCGGCACTGTCAGCGGCCAAGCTGTATTGTGTGGATGTTGTGTATGGAAAGTAGAAGCAACTACACAGACTACTATTAAAGCTGAGGTAAAAAAAGAGTGAACCTAAAATGATCACTGATGCAGTTTTTTAGCCTGATAGATCTGGTCCAAAACCATCTGCATGTGCTACTCCAGTGCCAAAATAAATGGAGATAAGCATTGTTCTAAGCCACTCTAAATGAAAACAGGAACAAAAGAAAACTGAATGGAAGCAGTACATTTAGCTATTCTTTACAAGCAGGTTAGTAAATCAGTGCAGTGGACTGATGTTGTTTCCTTGAGCAAAACGCTTCCATATGTGTTTTAAAGGTGCTCTGTGTGACTTTTATGGTGGAGGGTTTGCTACTTGCAAGATATATATGTCTTAACTGTCATACTGTAATGCATTCTAGGCAGAACAATAAGACGGTCATGAGTCGGGCAGTGGAGGCCTGTAGCTCTGCTGGAGTAACACAGTAACTCCTAGTCATTTTATTAAAACAACCTTTGCATATTATCTGGTTTATGGAAGGAAGGAATTGATATTGTTGAGTCTTTTATTACACTGTATGTTACAAAAGTTCAACATTTCACAGATACACCTATCTAAACAAAACGAAAGCCAAACTGCTGCAAAAATGAGCAAGGCGAGTAAAAAACATCAGTTTGAATCCTGAACTGGTGAGAAAAATCCATTGAGCTTTTGGTGCTCCTATCTCACCATTGTGCAGCTGGCCTTTATTTATCTTGGGCTCCCTTGCTGCTCGTTAGAAGCTGCTCCGCTGCCCTACCTGAAAAAGAATGATGCCCATTTTCTAGAAGCACAAATAATTGATTCACAGTATAGGGCCTCAAGGTTGGAAGTCCATGCTCAAAATACACCAGTTCCATATATGCAGAAACACTAGTTTGTTTGCACACTTCTTAGGCTGCGTTCAGACTTCATCTCATCTTTTAATGACAGTCGGAACAACACAGATCCGATTTTTTCAAATGTGACCCAGGACACTTGGATATGTGATCCTCAAACCGATACATATCTGATCTTTTGACATGTGACTTCAGTGTGAACGGCCAAAGCGCATTCATTCACCTACACGTTATCAACAAGACACAAACGTCACTATTCTGCGCTGAAGTCAGCGAAAATTGTTAATG
Source organism: Boleophthalmus pectinirostris (assembly GCF_026225935.1). NCBI lineage: Eukaryota > Metazoa > Chordata > Actinopteri > Gobiiformes > Gobiidae > Boleophthalmus > Boleophthalmus pectinirostris. The sequence continues at coordinate 40,469,048 of NW_026571299.1, read as the reverse complement.
AACTCCATGTCACTGAAGTGAAGCACATCACCACTCACCACTCTTGGCTCTGTCTCCACATCCACACGTTCCTTTCAACGGACGTCGCTGCCGCTGTCCCACAAAACACCACGGCCAAAAACCTCGTCCTTCTCCTTCTCAATCTCCTCCTTAAAACAAGTAAGTTGTTCATGTTGTGGCTCCGGTACGAGAGGAACTTTAAATCTCCAGGTGCTCAATGCTGCGTCCATGTTTGGACAACTTCCGTAAACACTGAGCACGCTCGCTGAGGTTGACGTCGTTGTGTCTCCAGTGCACATGTGGGACACTTTCAGGTCGTTTACTGTTCACACTGGAGTCACATACAAGTCACATTTAATTGGAAATGTGAACGACCTCGCAAAAACATTGGATTTCACAAAAAAATCGGAATTGAGCGTTGAGCCCTGCAGTCTGAACGTAGCCTTAGAGTCAAGTTATGTCTTAAAATATCTTTTTTGAACTGTTCTGTATTTCCCTTCCAGAATTTTATATCTATATGCTAGTTAAATAAGCTTATGATCTTTGTGCTACCTTTGTCTTTTTGTTTGACATGTTTTCAAATCTCACAGCTGAGCCACATTGTATTGAACAAATCATCCTTTGGTGATGGGGAGATCTACTAGACCTAGGTCAGGATCGCTCAGGAGTTCTGCTGCAGCGGTTGCATTTCCTATAACCTCTGTGCGGATCCCCACTGCGGCCAGATAAGCCATGAAAAGAAAAAATATTCCAATGATTCTACAGAGCTGTGTAAACCACCTCTTGGATCCCAACATTGCAAGAGACATCCAGGAGCACATACAAGAGTGAGCAAGAGGGGCATTGGAATTCCGCTCAGGCCCCCACGTCTCTTTAAGGTACTGTCACGCCGTGTTTGAAGAGACGGCACTGATGACTTTGCCCCAGTGACTCAATAAGCACGGTGCAGGGCCACATCAGCAAATGTTAAGGTATTTTTTATATGTGGAGATTTTTGGGAGTTATTCAAAGTAGGATGGTGATACATTTTTAAAAGAGCTGAAACGTATTATTACATATTTGATTTGATACAATCATTGATGTTCTCTTCTGGTGTTGTCACAGCAAATCATCTACCTCCAATTCTGCAGTAAATTCTATATTGATCTGACAGAGGAGAGCAGATGCCCTTCTTAACACAGATCCTTTGTTTGGAATTTGTGACCCCTTTAGTTTGTATCTATAAATTATGATGAGGCTATAGTAAGTAAAGTACAGTAATGTCATTTTTAGATCATAGTAACAGTATCTCTATTTTTATTAAGGAAATGGCCATGTTGTAGAGATCTGTTTTGTCAGGATGCCTTCAATCTGCTAGTCTGGTCACTTTCCCACATCACAACTCAAACAGAGCCATGAAATCAGCTTAATCTGTTTCAGCCACACATGGGACACGGACAAATTCAATGTTGAATGTTTGTTGTTCAAAACAAACAAGATAGCACCGGTAGCTACTTAAAATAGCCAGATAAACAATATGGTTGTTTAATTACAGTGTAACAGAAACTGTGAATTATTACTCAAACTGCCCATATTGCATTATTTTCTGATCTCTGTTATAATATTTATAATAGTTTCCTCATCAAAAACATACCTGGAGTTGTGCTTTGTGCTTTGTTGCATTCACACATGTTTAATGCACAAATCCTGCATATTAAGGTGAGTTCTTCTCTCAAACTAAAGACACTTTGTTCCACCTTGTGATGTCATGTGGTAATCAGTGTTGGGGAGTAACAGATTACATGTACCAGAGTTACGTAATCAGAGTACAAATTATGAGTAACTGTATTCAGTTACAGTTACTGTTTCAGTGAGTGGTAATTAGATTACAGTTATTTGCTTGAAATAATTGGATTACACGGCGGTATTTTCCTGTTTTCACATTTTGGGCTTTTTTTTTTTTTTTTTTTTTGGTAATTCCACTCATTGCCGGACACTAAACCAGGTCTAAAACCAGGTCTAAACTAGGTCTAAACTAGGACTAAACCAGGACTAAAACCAGGACTAAAACCGGGACTAAAACCAGGACTAAACTAGATCTAAACCAGGACTAAACCAGGTTCAAACCAGGTCTAAACTAGGTCTAAACCAGGTCCAAAACCAGGACTAATCCAGGTCTAAACCAGGTCTAAAACCAGGTCTAAACCAGGTCTAAACTATGTCTCAGACAGGATTTAACAGGACTAAATCATGCTGCATGGACAGTGTCTCCTTCTCTTCTATCAATAATATTTTTAATCTGGTTTGGTAAAGTCTGGGTTTTTTAGTTTCTTTTAGCAGACAAAATATCTTATGTTACGATGTCCTAGTCTGTGCTTCTCTACAGCAAATCAAGTAATCCAAAGTAATCAGATTACGTTACTCACTTTAAGTAATTTAATGGATTCCGTTACAAACTACATTCTGGTGTATATAATCTGTAATCTGTAGGGGAATACATTTTAAAAGTCACCTTCCCAACACTGGTGGTAATACAGAAAGCGCTCCATTGTGTTTTTGAACTCCATACATCTTCACTAGAATCATTTGGATCATGTTTGGATCATTTCAGCCCTGGAATTACCAATCCCTACTGAACATAATAAAGTGTTATTTAAAAATGTGTGAATGAAACAATACACAACTCGGGCCATGTTTTTGATTAAGTAACACTATTGTAACATGGCGTAAGGTCACTAGAATCCTTTTTGTGTAATGTAGGACCTTAAACCAACCATATCTGTTGCTTATATCACATTGGTTTACTTCAAGTCTGTTAGCCTTGGTTAGCTCCGTCTCTTTGAAACATTTAATTGATGCTGAAACGGTTATGAAGCTGCACCTTTCTTCGCCTTTGCCTTTGTGCTTCTGTGTTTGTGCTTCCAAGAATACATTCCTCTCACCATTCTACTGTGCATTATGTCACCAGATTTACTTTACATTGTCCAAGGACAGAATTTAGTTCATTCTAAAGTGAATGGCATATTTTGTGCCATATTTTGTGTGTGAACATAATCGTAATCCACTTGCGAGGTGATAATATTAATGACTTGTTAAAGCGACCAGCCCATGACGATGTATTAAGTGCATTCATCCTCCATGGCTCATCTGCACAAGATCTTCACAGTTTTAAATCAGTATTTGTCGTTGATTTCTGCATACACTCAAATTATTTTTACTGCGTCATTTGTTATGTATGAAAAAAAAAATCTATTCGCTCTCATCGAGGAAGATTAATTTAAGTCTCGTGTAACCACTCTCCCCACTGTGCCCGACCCTCAGCATTGTTTAATTCCATCTCCTGACGTTACACATGCAAAATGACATGCAACATGACCCCAATTAGTCCCCACCAGGAGAAATCTGGCGAGCAGCCCGTATCTGCTTTGAAACAGACGCCGGGGCTACATGAGAACTCCTAACCTCCAATCCAAAGTGACAGGGCTTTCATAAGAGTGTCCAGGCCCAAAGGATGGTGGTGGTAACTGTGGTAGTAGTGGGGAGGATTATGTTCCCAGGCAATTGATAAGCGGTATGCCATTTTCCCTTCTGACTGCCGGCCGTCTCTCCTGCTCTCTTGTCCTCCGGAGACTCTTTCATCTCCCCAGCCTGGGCAAGCAGTCTGCGTGGCCCCGATAGACTACAGGTATGGGCTACATTATTTCTCTTTATCTGCTGGGTATCCGTCCGATTTCGACTACTTGACAAACATGCTGAGCCAATTCCATCAAGCAAGCCACCCATGATATATAGTACGAGCCACCACTTTTCATCCTGTTTCCAGTTATTTCCTCAGCGGAGTAGCCCTGTTGGGAGAAAAAAAAAAAGCTTTTGATAGAGGAAGCGGCCGTCAGCAGAAATGATGTAGACCCTTGTCCGGGCTGGGATTTTATTAGTTCTGGTTTGTGGATTTGAGTTGCTCTCGCTTTGGACGGGTATTAGCTGTACTAGGGAGGTTGGATGCTGGGTCGTGGGAGTTTCATCACAACTGCTTTTTCGTGTACATACGTCAAATACAAGACAAAAGGCTTTATAATAACAATGCTTTTTACCACTGTTTTTTTGCTCTCTATAGCCTGTGTTTACTGTGCACGCACCCAGTTTAATCCCTCCTTCTTGGCTCCTGGCACGTAAGGAAATTTACATTTTTAGTAGGTTAATATGTCATGTGATAACAGTGATTTCACTTTTGAAAATAGAAACAAAAACCAAATCTGGTCTTTGATTTGTTGAATATAATACTACTGCATGACTGAACAGAACAGAAAGAACAAATTGCATTCCCCCCAAACTGAGGCCCCTCAGAGGGCCCCAGACCCCACTTTGAGACTCACTGGAGTACACTGGAGTTTTTCCCTAAATTGTAAATATTATGTGCATCTGAAAATATGGAAATACTAAGCCAGTACCAGATTCATCAGCGATGATGTTAAAATGAAGTACACCAAAACACAGTCAATTTTAAATCAATAAAAGAACAAGCATAATAATATAATACATATACATAATACATACATCATAATAAAATAAATAAATACAATAAATAGAATACAACAGACATATTTTCAACACGTGAATGAAGATGATCTTAAATGATGACCTAACCTATTCCCTAATTTAAAAAAATAATAATAATAATAAAATCTATAACATAATAGCATTGTTTTATTATAATAGTCATTTTTTTTAAAGTGATAATTTTTCTTCATTCTGTAAACCCATGGATAGATATGATATCAGATTCTATAGAATGTAAAATTTATCTATGTTCTGTTCTCAAAAGAACATTTTTGGCTCCTTCCTTCTCGGATACTGGTGAATATGCACACAAATATGGACAGCGTGACTCCTTTCTCAACAAAGCCTTGGTGCCTCTATATGTCAAAGGATGATGACCACCTCTACGATGACGACTTCCACCTGGAGGCTCAGTTCTGCTCCATACCAATAGGGAGCGATCAAGAGCCAGAGGAGACCCAACTGGTGTCTCCCAACATCCAGGACTCCTCAAACCCTGAGAAAAGAAGTCTGGTCCAGGAACACCTCTGGAGCACAGTGCTCTGGTCAGTGCTTGGAGATCAGGTCCAAATAAACACTTCTTTGGATTGTAAGCTCAAACTCAGACTCAGGAGAGGACTGGCAAGCAAAAGGACTTGGAGTTGCAAAAACTCTTCATCTTATTTCACACAATCCAACAGGCCCTTACTTGTGTTCTTTCAAATGCACACGCTGCAGTTCTTAGTTGGTTAAAATCCCACGATATGATGTTAAAAACTGAAAAAAACTAAAAACAAAAAAGTTTCAGAAGCTGCTCAGTGTTTCAGTCAGGTAGCCATATACATTGGGTATATATGTGTGTGTGTGTGTGCCTGTGCTGCCTCTGGTGAGGCACTAAAATTTCAAGAACTACGTGACATCACACAGGACTGCCCTGCGCACTGCCAGTAATCAGTCCGTCATTCTGGTGCAGGTTTCTGGCAGCAGGTATGGAGTTTGAAGTGAGGAGTTCGATCAATCACACTGCTCTTCATATGTCCAGACCCTGCCCCTTTTATTACTGTATTTATATCATCTAAAATGAATGAATCTGTTTCATAAAAGAAAGGTGGTTTATTTAAATATGATACATGCATACCCGGGTTATGTTACCCTCTCTGGTAATCAAGCCTTTAAGACACAATAGTAGTATTGCTTATAGGGTAGAGATGTGAGCTAGAGTTATGAAGGGTGTGACTGATAGCCAGATTAGCCAATCGAAGGAATGTATAACATACAATGCATCTTACAAATAAAGCAAGAAAAGAAACAATTAACACAAGTACTAAGAAACTGAGTGGACATCTGCAAAATCAATGTGGAAACTTCTAATCTTCTAATGTTTAACTTAGGTGTGAGAATTTACAGATTTGCTTGACGATATTTGAGTGGTAATGTCTTGTGCATTTTGAACACCTTCTACAAATAAACAGCTATAAAGGGATCGGCAAGCACCTCGGTAGAGGATTCATGTTCTTGTTTTTTAAATTTAGGTATTTCACAACCTGCGATGTTTGACTCAGTTTGAGTTGACTGCAGAATTGCTATTGACACTGCTGATTTATCACTATCCTTATTTATTTTAACATGCTGCATTAAGCCACTCGACTCACACTTGAACAATGCATATGCACAGATAGCCAAGCCTCTGAGATGGATGGGGTGCCCGTTCCTTCTGCACTTGGGAGATTGCTTGCCAGATCTTCGTTTCTAGACTTCAGAGAGGTGAACTAATTGTGCCCTGAGTTTTGACCTTCAAATGGAGGTAATACTCTCCAAGTGAATTTGTAAGGGCTGCCGGTAATGGGTTAAAGGAGTGATTAAATGAAGGAATGCTTGTGATGGTCTTAGCCAAAAAAAAAAATAGAAGACCTTGGCAAAGGATTAAAAGATAAAAACAGAATGCCTTGGACAGTGAAATGCATGTGTTTTTGATGAGGCAAGGGCAAATTTGTCAAATTGGTGTAGATGGACCATGTCTGTCAACATCCCTCCTTCTCTGATCTAGTTTTTAGGAATATGGTAATGCAGTATTCCTCACATTTCCTCTTTAATCATTTGAGCTTATTATTTTGGACAAAACGGCTCTAATGACTGAAAACATAATTTGTACATTATATTCTATAGTGGGGGTGGGCAATTATTTTTTCCATGGGGCCACATGAGAAACAGAAAATATTGTGCAGGGCTGGGCCAGAATACTTAACTCAATTCTGCATAACATGAATTGTATTTCTTTATAAAAAGCAGTAAATAGCATTGCTTTCACAAGCTGGCAAGACTGATAAGAGTTTATGGGATGACTAAGCAATGAGAGTGAGGTTGCCTAACAAAAAATGTTATAAAATAAAAACAACAACCAAAAAACCAAAAAAAACTAATAAAACCTAAAATAAAAGCAATGCAGCTGTAGTCCATGCATGAGGTAAAATTAGTTGTGTGTATTTTATAATATTTCATATTTCATTACAAAATGATCGGCTGTGATCTTTCTCCTTCTGTTTTTCACTTAAGTTTTGCCATAGCATTCACAGTTTACAAGTTTACCCAGGTTTAAAAGTAGCATAAATAGTAAAGGGAATTTTAACAAAGCAGGCTTCAGTATTTGGTTATCAGAAAAAAAAAATAAAAATAATCTAACCAGTGATGATTTCATCTTTGTTTGTATGATTTTTTTCAGACATCATACAATATAATCATGTGTAGTTATATCTCTGAGGCATCAAGAAACATTGCTTTTTGCTGAATCCAACAGTTTGTGACCTTGTGTCCAGTGAATACTCTGTGTATTACTGATCAAACACCTTTTTAATTGAGCACTATCTAAATCGATGGTATTAGTGCTTTGCATCTCAATGCATTTTAACGATCAGGTCGCCTTGATTAATCCTTTATTGACTGTTTGGAGCAGGGTAGAAACGCAGGGTTTTCCCGATGGAAGACCTCAGTTTCACCTCACAGATGTAAGCTCACTCACAAGTTCATTACTCAAGTCTCTATTCTCCCCTCTATACCTTTAGGATTTACCATATGGAAATGAGTCCATTTAAAGTGTGCTCGCCTCTCTTCTGTTCTCTCCATCTCCATTGCTCAGCCACTGGATTTAAAGTTACAGTATGCAGAATGTGCATCTCGAGTAATTCAGTTTAATATTTTTAGTTAGATATCTAATCAAATTTGGAGCTTTAGAGTCACTGAGGGTCATTTAGATAGATTCTTCATACAAAATGTATATCCTCTCAATGAAAAAATCTGAAGAATCACTCCATGATGGCCACATCGTAGTGTGTCTAGTGTTTTATGAGAAAAGACCTGAACAGTGACCTGACATCACAGTAGACCACCTCACTCAACTGCAGTGTGTATTGCACCGCTTGGCTCAAAGTCCTTGTGCTCTTGCCTTGAGCTGATAACTACAAAATGAATATAATTTCTCACCAAGAATAGAAAAATAATGGCAATTGGCAGTATAGGAATCAGTCACACGGGGTGTTTAGATTAGTCTGTTCACTGAATATATTTGTGTGGTGAACAGAGGAGGGATATAATGTGCATTCTCTCAATAGCGGCATTGTTACTTTTCACATTCTCTTCATTTGAACCATGAAGGCTTTAACAAGTGTCATACTACAACCACTACAGTTTTGTATGGGAGGCATGCACCGAGCTATACAACTCATGCTGCTATTGTAAGTAGACGTCCATGTGCCGTGTTCACTCAAAAACCTCTTTGTGTGAGCAAATAAGAGTTTTCTCCATTTCTATATCATGCATTTCTCCGGTCTCTAATGCACACTGAGTTTTGTCCTTTAGTCCGACAGAAGCTGACCGCCTCAGTGCACAAGAAGCGAGCTGTTTTTTTCAGCACTTATAATTCATGCAAATGAGCCATGTGGTGTTAAGGTTCCTTTCTGTAAAACTTAAAGAAATGTGGCAAAGCTGCAATAAACACACTATAATGTCAAACGAGCTGATGTGGTTCTATAGTAGTTATGGTTTATATGTTGTAAAGTTTAGTGATGCAGCTTTAAATGAATAATCTGTTGTAGTGTATAACTTGTACAATAGTATATATAAATGTTTGGTTTGATCTGCGCAGTGGATTGTGGGATACCTCAAAGCTCCTTGCTGGTTAGGAACATTGATCTTTTAAAATTCCTTCCTGTGGGAGATCTTGGTTCTGGTTATCGTGTGGTTAACTGAGTTATGCAAAGATGAGCTTGTTTTATTTTTGAATGAAAAGAAGGCAATATGTATTTACAGTAAAATGATTATATTTGTATACAGGGATTTTTTTTAAATGTTGCAGAAGCACTTTGTTCCTACATGAACTGCCCTCCTCTTCTCACTTCAATAAAAAAAGACCTTGTGGAATTTGAGATATTTGTTTTTGCTGTAGTCTTTGGGGGGTTATTTTTCCTGTACAGATATTGAGATATATAGTATATCGAGATTAGGGATGGGCATGATTAATCGATTAATCGATAATTGATCATTAAGAATTTCATCGATTACATTAATTTTAATCGACAAACCGAATGTAGGTTGCTGTGTGTAGTGTGACTGAACAGGTCTGTACATGTGTCTCTGCACTCAGAAACATTCGGTCGGTATTTAACGATGACTTGTACAAGAAATTCCACGCTTTCCATTGCGTTCGGGACAAGTGTGAGTCCATGTGCACAGTGTATAAAGCAGCACATATGTTTCTGTGTCCAGAGGGAAAAAGTTTTGCCAGGTGAGAGTCGCACAATGTTGATGACGAGTCCCCACCTCCCTCCCCCCGTACGATGTCCTGGTTTTGACAAACACAAATCTGGTCACACTAACCTGTATTCACCTGAGTCATGTCTTTTAATCTGACAGAAGTTGAACTGCATCAGCAACACAAGAGCTGTAGTTTTATCTTCACTTAGTTTATGCAAATTAGAGATGTGGTTTTAAGTTTTGTTTCTGTGAGAGTTGAACCAAACTGAATTAAACACATTATAATGTCAAACGGGCTGATGTGGCTCTAGAGTCGTTATGTTTATATGTCGTAAAGTTGAATTTATTTATGCAGATTAGTAGTGCAGATAGTAATAATAATGATGATCATTTTAATATAAACATTTTGATGATTAATCAATAATCGATCGTTAATTCTTCCGACGATCGATTAAGAAAATTTCATCGAATGCCCATCCCTAATCGAGCCATATCAAAATGTATCGAAATATATTTTTTGCTCCATATCACCCAGCCCTATATAAATGTGTAATTTCCAAAAATGTGATGTTCCTCAGTAGTTATATATTAGTGACGTTAGTAAGTTTTCAATAAACACAGTCACCTATTTGTTCATATTCCACAGCTGTATGCAGTAGGTGTCTCTCTGTAGCGCACTCTGGCAAATAGCCACTCACAGGATCAATGAAAAATGTCCATGCAGTTTGACCTTGTGCTGCCCTGCGACCCCACATGTTCCCTGACACCTATATCCTCCATCAGCCGTGTCCTGAGAGATGAGGAACGCCGCCCCATCACCAAGATTTACAACATACACTCAGCATATAGCTTCCACCCACGCCACAGCCCAGTGTGTCTCCATGGGGGAGCTGTGTATCGGTCCACGGGACTGATTCTATGACTCGGGAATTCTAACACTTCTTAATTAAATGACTGCACTGTGTAGTTGGCTTTGTTCACCAAGCACTTATGGTTACTTCATGACCAGTAACGTCTTTAGCTCTTTTGATGGTCTATAGTCAAAACTTAAGATTGAGGGGTTTTAAACTAAATAGATGCAATTGTTTTAGATCAACAGTCATCTTTTACAATCGTCAGTTTATGTCATACATGATTGTCAGTGTTGGGAAGGTGACTTTTAAAATGTAATCCCCTACAGATTACAGATTACATACACCAAAATGTAGTTTGTAACAGAATCCTTTAAATTATTTAACGTGAGTAACGTAATCTGAATACTTTGGATTACTTGATTTGCTGTAGAGAAGCAAAGACTCGGACATTGTAACATAAGATGTTTTGTCTGTTAAAAGAAAATAAAAAGCCCAGACTTTACTAAACCAAATTTTAAAAAAAATATTATCGATAGAAGACGAGGAGACGCATCCACACAGCATGGTTTTAATCCTGTTTTAGTCCTGGTTGAGACCTGGTTTAGACCTGGTTTAGTCCTGGTTTAGTCCTGGTTTATTCCTGGTTTAGTCCTGGTTTAGACCTGGTTTAGTCCTGGTTTAGACCTGGTTTATTCCTGGTTTAGTCCTGGTTTAGACCTGGTTTAGTCCTGGTTTAGACCTGGTTTGGTCCTGGTTTAGACCTGGTTTAGTCCTGGTTTAGACCTGGTTTATTCCTGGTTTAGACCTGGTTTTAGTCCTGGTTTAGACCTGGTTTATTCCTGGTTTAGTCCTGGTTTAGTCCTGGTTTAGACCTGGTTTTAGTCCTGGTTTAGTCCTGGTTTAGACCTGGTTTTAGTCCTGGTTTAGACCTGGTTTTAGTCCTGGTTTAGTCCTGGTTTTAGTCCTGGTTTAGACCTGGTTTTAGTAACTGTAATCCCATTACTAGTCATTGAAACAGTAACTGTAACTGAATACAGTTACTCATAATTTGTACTCTGATTACGTAACTCCAGTACATGTAATCTGTTACTCCCCAACACTGATGATTGTACTTTGGGCCAGTATTTATTGCAACAAATGTGTAGCACTTTGCTTCTGTACCTCACATTATTAAATCTGCTGATGTATTTGTTCATCAGGTGTTTGTGCTCGTAACTCTGCAAATAAGAGACCAAACATTAAGAGAGACTAAAAGTTTATGGGATGTACAGCATCTTTTTGATTTCCAAATAGTCTCTAGACACTTAGATTTTATGGTATATGCTGTTGTAGATCAGGTGATTCTGCCTGATCTATGCAGTTAATGTTGCTTTCCCCTCATGTCATTTTTCTGTATATCTCCCACCTCAAGCTGGGATCTCTCTTTTTTTTTTTAAATAAAAGCCAACACACACATTTATGGATTAAATTAAAAAAAAAGGCTCTTTTAATGTTAATGTTAAATTTGATTTACCTTCTTTTTAAATAAAGTTCAAAGTTCACAATTGAAGAAAGATGTATGCTTTTCAAGTTGCATTGAACTTCTCATAATCTTAGTCATAAAAAAAAAATAAACAATGCCACGTAAATAGAAAACTTCTGTTCTCATCTCATACTTAATAAGAAAACTTTTGCCAGTAAAACACTGTAATAAGAAAGGTAATGAAGAACAAAAACAACCATTTGTCAGTCCATTAGTCGCATTATGTTCTTTAGTCTAACACATGAACAGATTGTACAGACCTTGAGCTGCTGAAAGGACCACGACGATGTACGGGCACATGTTGTACTTTTGAAATGTTATAGTAAACCCTGAAAAAGAAAGTCTCTTTATGAGTGGTTGTGTTTTATTGGTGAAATGTTCTCTCAACAACATCCTATCTCAGTTAGCCTTGTGCGCCCTTTATGGTTCACACTCGACACAGTAAAAAGTCCAGACACTGTCACCTGTTATGACACTGGCACCATGTGAAATGTGCCAAACTCTTATTTTCTAACATCAGTCATTACGCATCTTTTAAATCAGTACTTCTAATGTCCTCACTTTTCCACTCAAGACTTAGGCACCTGTACTTTACTCGCATAGTACTGTTGGCATAACTGACTGTAAATTTGTATTTTTCCCCATAGAGAATATAGTAAAACAACTGCAAGCCTGAAATAAAGAGTTGCTGAGAATGGATTGACTGAGCTTTGACAGTCCACCTGTGCTTTACCAAGTGCCAAAGGGTTTGTGTGAGCTATTTAGATTTAAATTCCTTTCCTTCTGAGGTTTGAACATTCAGTAATGCAGCTTTAATAAGACAGGGGTTGAGAAAAAGAATATGTCTTACAAAAAGCAATAGCAAAAATATATCTTGTTTGTGATACTAGGACCTCATTTTAATCAAAAGAGCTCAAAACGCCATGCTTCAGAAAACATTGATACAAGAAGAATGAACTTTAAATGTATATTACATACAAACCAATTTTATATTCTGGATAATTAAAGTGATGTTCAAGCAAATAAGTGCAGTTGTCCCAATGAGTGTGTATATGTATGTGTGTGTGTGTGTGTGTGTGTGTGTGTGCACGTGTGTGTGTGTGTGTGTGGGTAGGTGTGTGCACGTGTGTGTGTGTGTGTGTGTGTGTGTATATCATCAAGCATGTGGCTCTCCACGGAGAAATACAGAGCAAAGTACAAAAGTGTTTCTGGTTAGCTTGCTTATCTAGCTGTCAATCTGCATATCGATCATTAGTGAGGGACACAGTGCATGAAATCAAAGCTGACCTGTAGTTTCTGCTTCTGTGTTGACTGTGATTTCTAACTCGGCATCAAACATTTCTTAGCAAAACAAATATTTTCTATGCAATTTAAGTGAGAAATTCAATTTGCCACACAGTTTTAAAATATTAAAAATGTGATATTTATGAAATTGCCAATTTCTGTTTTAATACAAGGCATGAAAACAACATGAGGCTTTGACATTTTGCACCATTTCCTTTTACTAAATTGGATTAGTTGCCTTTTGTAGTTCACAGACAGCTTTATACAAGAAAAGGCACTGTGCCATGTGACAATTCAGAGCATTTCATTAGAATATGCACCCAGGTATGACACTCTAATCCATGTTACGGATTCCTATTCAAAGTATTGTAGCTTCGTTATTGTGCCTGTAACAGCGATGTGGAGGGCGACTGGAAGTGGTGACGTAGTGCGCTGTGTAAAGAGTATGTGCTCTGCACATCAGCCTTGGTGCTGAAAGATATACAGCATCTCCGCCATTTGTCACCAGCCACTTCCCTCCCAGTTACATAAAAGAAACTGTTTGTGGAAAATGGCGCCATAAAAGAGAATAGAAATACATATAGCGACTCCATCATTGGAAAAAGGCTGGAAATTGCACCTCCTAAGGCGCAAGTGAGTGGTTATTCTGGAGACAGTGTGATCAGTGCTGTCTGGGGACGTGTGCACAAGTGAGAAAAGGATTTGGCGAGCTTGGTGTCTTTCCTCTTGGTTTTTCGCAAAGAAAATCTTCTGGCCCCTTCATAGAAATCATCATACGGATGGGTGATATGCCAAAGTTTTCCTATCACCATTTCAATTTCATCTCTAATCTTTACACTTAGTAGCGTTATATTGCCTTGGGGAGGTAACTAAAGCCATCTGCTGCTTTGGAGAGTTCCCCTAACACTGTAATTGGCTAAATTCACCTGCCAATCACTTAGTCAGAGGCTAACGAATATCACGAGGGGGTGGGATAACTGCTCAGAGCAGCATTAAAGGTGCACTGTGTAACTTTTTGGGGTTGCCACCAGTTTGTCACCATGGAGATATTACCATTACAGTATGGAGATAACCAGGTTAATGGTCAGATCTTTGGAGAAGCAAGCCTGCATATCATAAGAATTTGTGGTATTAGGTGTATTTTTCAGCTTTAAAATACCTGGGGATGGGGGGTGCAGGGAGAACATGCGAGGAGCAGGCAGGGGTTTTGCAGGGATTCACGTGGTTCAGAGGGACATAGTAGATCCTCAGGTGGGTCGTAAGAGATTTCTTTTGGGTGGCCTTGTCATGATCTGCATGAAGGTCTACAGGTCATAGACACACATCTCCACGCACCCCCGGCTCCTCACTTTCTCTAACCAATTTTTTTGTGTGGGAAACACTGATTACTGTTTTTCATTGTTTAAAACTTGAGAAATATTAATTGTTCAGAGACACGATCACTCAGGCAACAATAAAATATCCTCATTAATGTTGAGTAATGGTCAGAAACTTATTTTGTGATTTACGAATAATGTCTATTGACTTGGGTCATGAAGATTTGTGACTTTTAAAATATAGCTCCCCAGAAAAAAAAAAAAAAGTTTGGGAAACACTGACCTAGACGTATCATCATTAAAGGCTGCACTGCGCAACTTTTCTGGTGGGTCAGCTAAACATATCCATCTAGCATTTACTCATTCCGGGTGTTTGTATTGCTTAAAAATACAATATTTTTTTCTGTGAATAGGTGTGCCTCTCCACAGATCTGAATTGTAATGTAACATAGCATTGTAACCTGCTTGTCTCCCTTGTGATAGGTAGCTTTAATCTATACTGTGGAACATCCTGCAAAAACAATAACATTTCCATGGAGATAGCCAGACTGGCACCACATAGTGCCTCTGCTCAATTTCAGTTCTCTCCAGCGACTAGGTCAGGAATCAGAATACACTCGACGGTTCGAAAAAAACCCAGAAGTGCAAGTTTGGGCACCAGCCAATCAGCAAAGAGCCATAGATTTTGTGTTGGCAATGATTCCCGAGATCGAGGATTTAAAGCTGGAACAAAAGGAATATTTTGTGAATTTTATCAAATGGAAAGACGTTATTGCCCTTCTTCCTATGGGATTTTGGAAAATCTTAATATAACAGCGGCGCATTACATACGTCATGACCAAATAGCAGCGATTGGTTAAATGAAAAAAAAGTACCCACTTACCGTCAAGCGAACGAATTCTAACGCCGCAAAGTCAGACAGTTTCTACGAAGGCTGAGGAATCAGGCTAGATGGCAGACCCTCCACTAGAAATGGGCCTGGTCAAGCAGAAGTAAACAAGGCCAAAATGCAAGTTAATTCATCTGATATAAAAATGTATTGAACAGATACATATGTACTCTAGTTTATGAAACTGTTGACCTTTTTTCTGTACCATTTTTGGTTCTAAAGTTCCATATGTTTTAAACAGACCATGTATGAAACATAGAACAAAAATTGTTTCCCAAATTTCAAAGACCTGAAAATCATGTCAATAAATGGATGTATTTCATCATATCTTGTGTTATTCCATCTTTGAACTGTTGATGAAGGTACATGATTTTTCAAAAAAAAAAAACTATTTAAAATGATAAAAATTAGCTCAGAAGGACTGACATATTTTATAGAAATAGTTTAATATTACTTCAAAATGAAAGGAAACTATTCAGAAGAAAAAAGTTGACAAATTATGCAAAATCCTGCACCTTCTACTTGTTTGTACAATTTTCCCTCCGTTACTTTTCCCTCCGTTACCATGACCTTTCTTAAAAAAAAAATCTCATGACTCAAAAAGTAAGAGGTTTTTCAACCTAATCTTGTACCATATGGTAGAAAACTATATGAAGCAAATATTCAAACCAGTTTGTTAAGGATATGGAAGTGAGAGCCAAGAGTTATCACTGTTTGGATTTATTGCCCAAAAAGTGCTGCATATTTCATTCCCTCCGTTACCGACATGAGTTTTTAAATTTTTTGTCAACAACTTGAAAGAATATCACAGGTTTAACTTGACCCTGTTGGAGTGTAACTCTTTCCTACATTCTGATACTTTACTTATTTCAATAGTCCCTCTAGTTTCTGAATAAGAGACATTTGAATGTCAAAAATCTGCCCCTGTTTCCCTCCATTACCACTTGACCAGACCCAAATATTACGCTGTGCACCCTTAATTTAGACTGTGTGAATGCCCTTCCTTATACCATACCTTCTCAATTTCTCCATATTTGGTACCATAAAAAAAAACATACAAGCTTGTAGTATCTTTATGTTATTACTCCTACACAGGCAGTGATACCGAGGCATTAGAGAGTGATAAATAAACAAATAAATAAACCCCCACTCAAAACCATTAGATGAGTTGAAGTTGTACATATGATATCTAACAGCCCTCTTCCTTCTATTTCCTACCACACAAGAGCTCTTTCTGGGCAGAGCGGAGCCTGGCACTGATTTGGACACGACAATACAGCAGCACGCGCCAGCCTGTTGAGATGCAGATTTGTCAGTGGGAGGCCAACAAATCTGCAAATATGCTTCGCTGACCGGAATCAACACAAGATATTCACACACAGCACTGTAATACAACTTAATCCATCGTGTTATCTGTCGCTCAAAATCTGTATTCATGCTCTTGTTGTTTACTTTCTGCCTGAAAATGTATTATATTCTGGCCTTTCTCTTTGTCCTCCTGTCTTTCAGCTTCTCTCTGAGCTTGTCACTGCTTTGTCCCACTGACTCCGTGTTGTAACTCCTCAGTATTTTCTTATAAAAGCAAAAGGCCCCCGGAGTGGACAGTAATGCTGCAGCAGTGGTGACACCGATTTGACAGCATGGTGTGACAGTCTCCGCAGTGTCTAAAATGCTCTAGTGACTTGCTAATGGGGAAAAATGGAAAAAAGAAAAGCATCCCATATGTCATTTATAAGCTTTAGAATGTCTTTAGTCAAGATATCATCGATCATGTTTTCAACGGAACTTCGTAGTCAATAGAGACACACTCAGAAACTCTCCCGGCAGGTGGGGAGAGACGGGGCGACTACTGATTCAATTGTAGAATGGGGAAATAAAATTAATAACATCAAGCAGGTTCTACAGATTATAGAGCACTGCATTAGGCCTGTCATGATAATGCATTTTGAAGTCTGATATATTGCTGAAGTAAATATAAACAACAGACTATAATACTGAAACTAATTAATTCCACTGCTACAAAAACCCAAGAGCAGATTTAAACCACAAGAAATATTCTAAATCTACAATACTGCCAAAAAAAAGTCATGAGTTGCAATAATAAATAGCAGAAAGAAACACTATAGTACTTAGTTTGCATCTGTAATGAGTCATAGAAATCATTAATTCAAACCTATGCAGCTCAAATCTTTGTATCGTAAGGCCAAAAAATAACCAGACTTCCCAGTAGTGTCCAGAAACTGTACACACGATAAATAGTGACCCCACAAAATATTGTTCCCTGTGCCGTATATTGAATGATAAGTGGATATAGTGATTATTGTGACAGCCCTACATTGTGTTTAAAACAATGCATGGCCCTATTTGTTTACTATAAGGCCTTATGAATGTGTGAGCCCATATGTCTGTGCCCAGAGAGAGGTAGCACAATCACATCCTCTTAAAGGTGCATTGCTCAACTTTTCTGGTAGAGGGTCCACTATCTGCTTGTCTCCATGGAGATGTTCTTGCTTTGCCTGGAATGTTCCACTGTATGACAGTAAACGCATATACAGTTGTGCCTCGCTATATCGCGGTTTACCTTTTGTGGTCTCACTGTTTTGCTTTTTTTTTTTTTTTTTTTTTTTTTTTTTTTTACAGCGTATGAACATGTATTGTGTTCCTCCCCCTGCGTTCCTGATTGGCTAAGGGACTGTAGACCATTGTCAATCACACAACATTGCTCGTCTCCGCCCATCCCTCTCCCCTCAGTCTGCTGAACCCTCATCCATGCTTTTGTCTCCTCCCGCCTCGACTGCTGCACTAGCCTGCTCTACGGTTCACCCTCCAAACTCCTCAGTAGACTCCAGTACATACAGAACTCCGCTGCCCGCCTCCTCACCCGCACCTCCTCCCGTGAACACATCACCCCTGTCCTCAGAGATCTCCACTGGCTCCCCCATCCCCCAGCGCGTTCACTTCAAACTCCTCACCATTGTGTACAAGTCCCTCCACAACCTGGCCCCCACATACCTCTCTGAGCTCCTCCACCCCCACACCCCCACCCGTGCCCTCCGATCAGCTGACGCCAACCTCCTGTCTCCCCCCGCCAGGACTAAACATAAAACCTGGGGGGACCGGGCCTTCTCTGCCGCTGCTCCCACCCTCTGGAACTCCCTGCCCAAACACATCAGAGACTCATCCACACTCCCCTGAAAACCATCTCTTAAAAAAAAAAAAACTTTCATTATCTGTCTTTTTCTCTTGTTTGTCATTGTTTGTCTTCCCATGTAAAGTGTCTTTGGGTATCTTGAAAAGTGCTATACAAGTGTTATGTATTATTATTAATCAATCTCCTCCGTGCCATGTCTCCTGTACAGTACAGAATGCATTCAGCTTGCCAAATTTACATAAATGTTGGATCAGTAGCAATGTGCTGCACGATCGGGCAATTGTCACGCTTACTTCCGCGAGGTGCGGAGCTCTCAGTCGGTCCTTTCTTCTGTGGTCACCTCTGAGCCTGTCCCGCCAGTGAGTCCTGGTTCAGTTTTAGTTCATTCCTGGTTTAATCCTCCTCTTCAGTCCTGGAATCACTCCTAGGTTAGTCCTGGGTTAGTCCTGGTTTAGTCTTAGTTCAGTTTGTGGCGTATGCAGCACAAAAGTTTGATATAATCTCGGGTTAACGGGCGGGTGCGGTGCTGTACTGCACAGGTGTGCCTCTCCAAAAATGGACCCGTGCAAGACTCTGCACTACAGAATAAATTAATCTTCGGTTTATTACATAAAGGAGGAAAATAATGTAAGGACCACAGCAGTATTAAGAAGGATGCAAAAAGGGTTAACTGTCCTGTCTGAGAAAAGTGTATAAAGTGTGTGGTGAGGGGTTTTACAGCCTTAAACAGATAGAATAATTGTAAAATATAAAGTTGACTACTTCGTGGATTTCCCCTATCGCAGGTTATTTTTAGAACGTAAACCTCACGATAAATGAGGGACCAGAAAGAACAAAAATGTGGCTGTTTGCTGCAGGTGTTCCAATCAGTAGGAGCAAGTACAGGGTGCTCTTGGAAAAAGGATCAAAAGTCAAACACAACGGACTCCAGGCACTCCAAACAAGTAGAAAAAGTTAACACATCGCATGAGGAAAAATATAGTTAAAAGGCCTTTATTTGAATGGCCAAAGCCGACATGTTTTGACCTTAACTGGTCTTCATCAGGGCTTAATTAAAACAGAGCATGGGCGTGGCCTTCAAGTAGAACACATCAACCAATAGCAGGCTGGAGTCGATTGGAGGCAGACAAAACAGGTGCACAGGAACAGGACATGGTACAGTCAAAAAAAAAAAAAAAAAAATTCAACAAAAAACAAACACATTATCATTACCATTAATGTTTCCATTATCATTGTTACCAATAATTTATTAATATTTATTGTTTGTATCATATTTTTTATATTTTATTATATTAGTGTTATTATTTTTTATCGTTTATTATTATTATTTTTATTATTATTGCCATCATTATCAATAATAACCATAATAACAATAATAATCAGAATACAGTGGTTGTAAATGCAACACAAACGAGGGACCACTGTACAACATGTATTCATTATGGGTGTTTCTATTGCTAAAAAATACAGTCATTCCTTCTGTGAATGTAGCACAGTGCTGTAACCCACTTGACTCCCTCGTGAAAGATAGGTTTAATTTATATTGTGGAACAAAGCAAGAATATTTCCAAGGAGATAAGCAGGTGGTGGACCCTCCACCAGAAATGTTACACAATGTACCATTAAGATGTTACATGTATATAAATGAAGACAAGGTGTTTATGCTAATGTTGTTCATGCTGTTTAAAGCTGTTTGAAACTTGGTCATGCGCTGGAAAACATCATGCATGGAAAACAGTTTGAACTACAGACCTCCTACTTTCAAGGACTGAAAATTAAATAAACAAATGCACTTTTCTTCTAGCTTCTAATTGCGTGACTCATTAGAGATGGAGTATGTGGACATTCTTATAAAAACTGTTCTAATAAAACAATGATTTCTGATGCTTTCCCATTAATTGGGGTCGAGACTCAGCTCAGAACATGCAATCATTGTTTACGCTTATATGTATTCACACCTTCTTGGCATACGCAAAGATGCTTAGAGATTCAGAACACTTTAATTTGATACTTCAACACATTTGCACACCGTCTATTCATGTTTAGTACATCATTTCATTACATTAGATGAAGTTCTTAATGGCAGATTGAGTATTCGGTGTGATTGCTGTACCAGTGTCCAAACATACATTTGTTAATATTGAGTAAAACATTATTCAGAGCAGCCTGATTTTTGAGTGTACTGAATACATGTAAAATAGCAAATTAGCAGCAGTTTTGAATCAGATGTAGCCCTACATTTATCTGCAGGCCGCATAGTCACAGTCTTTTTTACAGCGCAGGTCAATCGATGTCAACAGAGGCCCCTGTAGGTATGAGCACAAATGTTAAATGTGCTATTAAGAATTTGCTTTGACCTCTGCATGGGTTTCTAGGCTGATATAATGATCCACCTGCGGACCTCTTTCATCGCAGTAGTAGTAGAAGAGGTTGAATTGAAAAGCAGAACATGTCTTTAGCTGCCCCTCTTCTTATATTCATATATCTATATATATAATATGCACATGAGCAATAGGCCAAAATTAGTCATGACTCCTGACCGTAGACTGTATAAATAGGTGGACTAAGGAAGTGTACGTCACTCTTAGCATTCAGCTCCAGTCAAATTAAGCTCGATGCTAGTGGTTACAGTGTCGAATTTGGAGGCATGTTCCATATTAGGAATAGGAATTTATTTACAAAATAACAAAATAAAAGCATCAGGATCATATAGAGCGAGTTAATACAAACATTGTAAAACCAAAAGGACAAGGCTTACAGCAGCTGCTACAGAGAGAGGGGTGACGATTTTTCAGAGTAAAGTCAATTGGAAACAGAGTCGTTGGAGCTGTAAGTGTTCCCATGTTCACTTCCTGTTTGGTACGTGGTGGCTTGCACATCAACATTGCCCATTTATATACACAATCTATGCTCCTGACTAGGCCTAGATCAAGATCTGGAGCTGGGTCCTCATAAGATGCAGAGGACACATTTCTTATTGCCATTTTATTTCATTATTGTAACAATTTAATGTAATCTGTAATGTAAAGATTAGGGAGGTAATGACATCCAAATCTCTCTGTACAATATTTTCACAATATGAATCTCACAATACAATATTTATTGTGATATTTTGTGGAGGCAAAAAAAAACCTTGACAAGACTTAGAAGAACTAAGATTCAAAAGTGCTTGTAACATTTATTTCTTCATATAGTCTGCACTGAAACAGAGCAAAGGATCATAGTCTCTGTAGTTCCCTCTGCTTAGCTATTGTTGCACCATAACTATTAATTTAAACAAACGATTTGTAATTTGATATATTGTGATGGTCTACAACAGGGATACTCGCAAGCCACATGCGCCTCACCAGGCTTTAATTGGTGGCTCACAAGCTTATACCAAAAACAGCCAATATGTTTTTTCAAATGTGCTAGATAAACATGTAGTGAACATTGCAACGCAAACATCTAACATCAAAGCTGCATTAAACACATGATAATCTCAAAGGGCTGATGTGGCTATATGTTGTAAAGTTGAGTTTATTTATGCAGATTGGTACTAGTTATAATTATGATAATTTTAATATTAAAAACACTTTTTTAAAATAACATTATAATTATATTAAATCTTATAAGTAAATATATTTTTAATAACTTTTTTATCAAAATAAAAAGGTGACTTGGTATCCTCTTGAGGAGAAAAAATAGTGAGTATCTCAAGTCTACGATATGATTGTGAGAGCTTTGACGATACAATATCACAATATTTCAGCTAGTAATGATAAGGTCCAACACCTTTTTGCCAAAAATGAAGATTACAGCTATTTCTTGTCAAGAATACATTGATCTTTATGATAACTTTCTTTCTTTTGAATTTCCCCAAACACACCAGGTTTGACATTTGACGTGCCACTCTCTTTTCACACAGATACTGCTTCTTGGTCAAATTTCAGGGATTGCGAATGCACTCTTTCTGATTGAAACTTAGGCACAGATCAATAGCTGACTCCTAGTGGCTGCCAATGCAGACACATGCTGCGAGCATCGATCCTGTTTCAGAAGAATGTTAGCCTCTCTTTTCCCTTTGCCCACTATCTTTGAGAATGGAAAATAAATGCTGTGAAGAGATGGATGTACAAAGAAAAAAATAGAATGAGGATGTTTGCTGGTGACTCTGTTACATTTCGCTGTACCACAAGATGACAATGGGACAATATGAGTGTGGGAATCGAAGCCTCTGAGTGGCTCCATAAGCTGTGTTTGTGGTGGAAAAGAGGGAATGGGAAAAGGATGTTGTGGTTTGACGGTCTGAGGATCATTCTAGCAGGCTGTGAATCTGAACTTACACTGCACTTAGTCTTGATTTATGTTTTCCTTAATTTTGTATTTGTAACTGTACATGGGTAGTGGCAGAGTGGTTGGCAATTGTTTCCGAGCTGGAGATTGAACTTTGAAACTGCAGCCAGCTTTGGGTCTGCATTTTTTTGTATTATTGTATATCATGTATCCATCCAATGAACGTAGTGTTCCACCCACTCATCAGAATGTGTGAAAACAGATGAATAAATGTCATGGGTGCAAGGTGCATGTCTCTGTGGAGATGTCATGGCTCTGGGTGGAATGTGCAGGTGATGCCACTAGACCAAGTTACAGGTTATATCGGTGTAAAGGCAAATCAGCTCACAGGAGAAAGCATGATGTGATTTCAGTGTGATTTATTTAGCATTAAAAACAGATTTAATTGATTAATACAAGATCGTTATTTTTAAAGTAATACTGTGGAACATTTCAGGCAAGGCAATTAAATCATTGAGACAAGCAGGAATACTCCCTACAACTGTACAACTCACACTTATGTAACAGATAACCTTATGTCCTGTCAATCATCATATCATTGTTGCACTGTCTTCCTATGACAGATTCGATTTTATTTTTACTGCACCTTTACATTTATATAAGTATGTCGTAAGCCAAAGATGGTCATTTTGTCTTCTTATGTGCTTTCACTTCTTGGTTCTTTTTAAAGGCAATACAGTAAAGTGTATTTACCTTGTTGACATGTTTTGGCGGCTGCTGCAAGTCATCTTCACAACTGTCACCGGTGTTGGTGGTGACATGTCGCATATCAGCTGTTGTTACTATCTGTGGGGAGTAACAGATTACATGTACTGGAGTTATGTAATCAGAGTACAAATTATGAGTAACTGTATTCAGTTACAGTTACTGTTTCCATGAGTAGTAATTGGATTACAGTTACTTTGTTGAAATAAAAGGATTACACGGCGGTATTTTCCTGTTTTCACATTTTGGGCTATATCCCCCTTTTTTTTTTTTTTATTGGTAATTCCGCTCATTGCCGGAAACTAAACCAGGTCTAAAGTAGATCTAAACCAGGACTAAACCAGGTCTAAACTAGATCTAAACCAGGTCTAAACCAGGAATAAACCAGGTCTAAACCAGGATTAAACCAGGACTAAATCATGCTGTGCGGATGTGTCTCCTCTTCTATCAATAATATTTTTAATCTGGTTAAGTAAAGTCTGGGCTTTTTTATTTTCTTTTAGTAGACAAAACATCTTATGTTACGATTTCCTCGTCTTTCAAGTCAATAATCAAGTAATCCAAAGTATTCAGATTACGTTACTCACTTTAAGTAATTTAATGGATTACATTACAAACTACATTCTGGAGTATGTAATCTGTAATCTGTAGGGGAATACATTTTAAAAGTCACCTTCCCAACACTGTCTGTAGGTGTGGTCAGCCTGATGGACCTGGCCGGTCGCTCAGACTGACCACGCCTTCCGAATGTGAGAGTGTGAAAAGGAAACATCAGGGAGACTTACCAGAACACAAAAAGACAAAGTAGAACAGGAAAACCTAAAATCTGCCATATCCGACCACTGTAAAAGAAACAACCACATTCTGGATTGAGACGGGGCTCGGATCATTGGATCAGAAAACAACAAGTTCAAACGTTGGATCAGGGAGGCCACTGAAATCAGGAAACGAGATGTGGACAGCATGAACCATGATGACGGAGCGTTCCTCCTTTCACACATCTGGGACGCCCTCCTCCAGAGAACACCAGGCGACGGGAGGCGTGGTCAGTTTGAGCGACGTGCCAGGTTCATCAGACTGACCACGCCTACAGGAAGTAACAACAGCTGATATACGACATGTCACCACCAACACCGAGGACAGTTCTGAAGATAGCTACAAGGTAAACAAGGTAAATACTAGGGATGGGCATTTGATGAAATTTTCTTAATCGATCGTCGGAAGAATTAACGATCAATTATCGATTAAACATTAATGTTTTTATATTAAAATGATCATCATTATTATTACTATCTGCACTACTAATCTGCATAAATAAATTCAACTTTATGACATATAAACCGTAACCACTCTAGAGCCACATCAGCCCGTTTGACATTATAATGTGTTTAATTCAGTTTTGTTCAACTCTCACAGAAACAAAACTTAAAACTACATCGCTAATTTGCATAAACTAAGTGAAGATAAAACTACAGCTCTTGTGTCGCTGATGTGGTTCAACTTCTGTCAGATTAAAAGACACGACTCAGGTAAATACAGGTTAGTGTGACCAGATTTGTGTTTGTCAAAACCAGGACACCGTACGGGGGGAGGGAGGTGGGAGACTCGTCATCCACATTGAGCGACTCTCACCTGGTAAAACTTTTTCCCTCTGGACACAGAAACATATGTGCTGCTTTATACACTGTGCACATGGACTCACACTTGTCCCGAACACAATGGAAAGCGTGGAATTTCTTGTACAAATCATCGTTAAATACACATTTGCACTTCGGTACGTTGCAGACTGACCCACTGTTTGTGTCTCGCTCCTTCTGATGCAGAGACACATGTACACACCTGTTCAGTCACACTGCACACAGCAACTTACATTTGGTTTGTCGATTAAAATGAACGTAATCGATGAAATTCTTAATGATCAATTATCGATTAATCGATTAATCATGCCCATCCCTAGTAAATACACTGTACTGTGTTGTATAAGTATGTCTTATTAAACACCTGTCTCTTGATATCTTTTTTACTACCTATTTAGAATTTATTATTACCATTTATATTCTTGCTCTTTGTTATTATCTTTATTGTGATGTGTGAGCTATTTTGCCCAAATAATTTCCCTTGTGAATCAATAAAGTTTGACTAAGTCTAAATCTAAATCGAAACCTCCACTAGTTACATGCGTTTAATAACTGATTCTAGGCCAGGCTTGAAAAGTTCTTGGTACTCGGGGGGAGTACATCTGAAATATTCACTTGGAATGAATCAAATGTACAGTGAGGGAATTGGGGAGTACGGATTAGTCTAGCAATGGGCCCTACACTGACCTATTAGCCACACTAGAATAATTAGGCCAGTGCATATACCCTTAATGTGTTAATGGGATGTTTCCACTATATGTGCATTAGCGTGGTGAGTCTTGCAGGTCTACACTGTTAGTCTGATTGCCCCTGCTGTACCCTGGCCAGAGGACACGGAAGATTTTCAGCAGCACTATAAAAATCATTACGAGCCGGAAAGTTATCAGCGTGGTTGAAGACACACACCCTGCAGGTCCGGAGGCCTCACTGCACTCACCTGTCATAAATAAA